>NW_026988597.1:0-113466 GCF_030222135.1 Aotus nancymaae
GGAATTCTAGAATGCACAGCACGGCGGAATTCTAAAACCCTAAAATGACTGCTATCCGGAAGTTAAGGTGTCTGACATCAAGAAAGCTACCAAGTCAGAATTACACCATTCTGAAAGATTCTGGGATCTAGAATCAATGGACGGCTGAGTTCCAGAATGTCAGGGTGGCAAAACTCTAGAATCCTTGCGTGTCTGAACTCGAGAGTCATTCAATGTCCACATTCCAGAACTCTGTATGTCTGAATTATAGAAGCACCAAATGTCTGCATTCTAGAATCGGAATGTGGCGGAATTCTAGAATGCACAGCACGGCGGAATTCTAAAGTCCTAAAATGCCTACTAGCCGAAAGTTAAGGTGTCTGATGACCAGAATGTTACTAGGTCAGCATTCTAACGTTCTGAGAGATTCTGGGTTCTAGAATCAATGGACGGCAGAGTTCTGGAATGTCAGGGTGTCCAAACTCTAGAATCCTTCAGTGTTTGAACTCGAGAGTCATTCAATTTCCATATTCCGGGTCACAGGGTGACTGAATTCCAGAAGCACCAAATGTCTGCATTCTAGAATCGGAATGTGGTGGAATTCTAGAATGCACGGCACGGCTGAATTCGAAAGTCCTAAAATGCCTGCTATCCGGAAGTTAAGGTGTATGACATCCAGAATGCTACCACGTCAGAGTTATACCATTCTCAAAGATTCTGGGATCTAGAATCAATGGACGGCTGAGTTCCAGAATGTCAGGGTGGCAAAACTCTAGAATCCTTGCGTGTCTGAACTCGAGAGTCATTCAATGTCCACATTCCAGAACTCTGGATGTCTGAATTATAGAAGCACCAAATGTCTGCATTCTAGAATCGGAATGTGGCGGAATTCTAGAATGCACAGCACGGCGCAATTCTAAAGTCCTAAAATGCCTGCTCTCCGGAAGTTAAGGTGTCTGAATCCAGAATGTTACTAGGTCAGCATTCTACAGTTCTGAGAGATTCTGGGTTCTAGAATCAATGGACGGCAGAGATCTGGCATGTCAGGTTGTCCAAACTCTAGAATCCTTGCGTGTCTGAACTCGAGAGTCATTCAGTGTCCACATTCCGGATCACAGGGTGTCTGAATTCCAGAAGCACCAAATGTCTGCATTCTAGAATCGGAATGTTGTAGAATTCTAGAACGCACAACACGGCGGAATTCTAAAGTCCTAAAATGCCTGCTATCCGGAAGTTAAGGTGTCTGACATCAAGAATGCTGCCAAGTCAGAATTATACCATTCTGAAAGATTCTGTGATCTAGATTGAATGGACGGCTGAGTTCCAGAATGTCAGGGTGGCAAAACTCTAGAATCCTTGCGTGTCTGAACTCGAGAGTCATTCAATGTCCACATTCCAGAACTCTGGATGTCTGAATTATAGAAGCACCAAATGTCTGCATTCTAGAATCGGAATGTGGCGGAATTCTAGAATGCACAGCAAGGCGGAATTCTAACATCCTAAAATGCCAGCTATCCGGAAGTTAAGGTGTATGACATCCAGAATGCTGCTACGTCAGAGTTATACCATTCTCAAAGATTCTGGGATCTAGAATCAATGGATGGAGGAGTTCCAGAATGTCAGGGTGGCAAAACTCTAGAATCCTTGCGTGTCTGAACTCGAGAGTCATTCAATGTCCACATTTCAGAACTCTGTATGTCTGAATTATAGAAGCACCAAATGTCTGCATTCTAGAATCGGAATGTGGCGGAATTCTAGAATGCACAGCACGGCGGAATTCTAAAGTCCTAAAATGCCTGCTATCCGGAAGTTAAGGTGTCTGACATCAAGAATGCTACCACGTCAGAATTATACCATTCTGAAACATTCTGGGATCTAGAATCAATGGACGGCTGAGTTCCAGAATGTCAGGGTGTCCTAACTCTAGAATCCTTGCATGTCTGAACTCGAGAGTCATTCAATATCCACATTCCAGGACTCTGGATGTCTGAAATATAGAAGCACCAAATGTCTGCATTCTAGAATCGGAATGTGGTAGAATTCTAGAATGCACAGCACGACAGAATTCTAAAGTCCTAAAATGCCTGCTATTCGGAAGTTACGGTGTCTGACAACCAGAATGTTACTAGGTCAGCATTCTACCGTTCTGAGAGATTCTGGGTTCTAGAATCAATGGACGGCAGAGTTCTGGAATGTCAGGGTGTCCAAACTCTAGAATCCTTCCGTGTCTGAACTCGTGAGTCATTCAATGTCCACATTCCGGATCACAGGGTGTCTGAATTCCAGAAGCACCAAATGTCTGCATTCTAGAATCGGAATGTGGCGGAATTCTAGAATGCACATCACGGCGGAATACGAAAGTCCTAAAATGCCTGCTATCGGGAAGTTAAGGTGTCTGACATCCAGAATGCTACCACGTCAGAATTATACCATTCTGAAAGATTCTGGGATCTAGAATCAATGGACGGCTGAGTTCCAGAATGTCAGGGTGTCAAAACTCTAGAATCCTTGCGTGTCTGAACTCGAGAGTCATTCAATGTCCACATTCCAGAACTCTGGATGTCTGCATTATAGAAGCACCAAATGTCTGCATTGTAGAATCGGAATGTGACGGAATTCTAGAATGCAGAGCAAGGCGGAATTCTAACATCCTAAAATGCCAGCTATCCGGAAGTTAAGGTGTCTGACATCAAGAATGCTACCAAGTCAGAATTATACCATTCTGAAACATTCTGGGATCTAGAATCAATGGACGGCTGAGTTCCAGAATGCAAGGGTGGCAAAACTCTAGAATCCTTGCGTGTCTGAACTCGAGAGTCATTCAATGTCCACATTCCAGAACTCTGGATGTCTGAATTATAGAAGCACCAAATGTCTTCATTCTAGAATCAGAATGTGGCGGAATTCTAGAATGCACAGCACGGCGGAATTCTAAAGTCCTAAAATGCCTACTAGCCGAAAGTTAAGGTGTCTGATGACCAGTATGTTACTAGGTCAGCATTCTACCGTTCTGAGAGATTCTGGGTTCTTGAATCAATGGAAGGCAGAGTTCTGGAATGTCAGGGTGCTCAAACTCAAGAATACTTGCGTGTCTGAACTTGAGAGTCATTCAATGTCCACATTCCACATCACAGGGTGTCTGAATTCCAGAAGCACCAAATGACTGCATTCTAGAATCGGAATGTGGCGGAATTCCAGAATGCACAGCACGGCGGAATTCGAAAGTCCTAAAATGCCTGCTATCCGGAAGTTAAGGTGTCTGACATCCAGAATGCTACCACGTCAGAATTATACCATTCTGAAAGATTCTCGGATCTAGAATCAATGGACGGCTGAGTTCCAGAATGTCAGGGTTTCCAAACCCTAGAATCCTTGCATGTCTGAACTCGAGAGTCATTCAATATCCACATTCCAGGACTCTGGATGCCTGAAATATAGAAGCACCAAATGTCTGCATTCTAGAATCGGAATGTGTTAGAATTCTAGAATGCACAGCACGACAGAATTCTAAAGTCCTAAAATGCCTGCTATTCGGAAGTTAAGGTGTCTGACATCCAGAATGTTACTAGGTCACCATTCTACCATTCTGAAAGATTCTGGGTTCTAGAATCAATGGACGGCAGAGTTCTGGAATATCAGGGTGTCCAAACTCTAGAATCCTTCCGTGTCTGAACTCGTGAGTCATTCAATGTCCACATTCCGGATCACAGGGTGTCTGAATTCCAGAAGCACCAAATGTCTGCATTCTAGAATCGGAATGTGGCAGAATTCTAGAATGCACAGCACGGCGGAATTCGAAAGTCCTAAAATGCCTGCGATCGGGAAGTTAAGGTGTCTGACATCCAGAATGCTACCACGTCAGAATTATACCATTCTGAAAGATTCTGGGATCTAGAATCAATGGACGGCTGAGTTCCAGAATGTCAGGGTGGCAAAACTCTAGAATCCTTGCGTGTCTGAACTCGAGAGTCATTCAATGTCCACATTCCAGAACTCTGGATGTCTGAATTATAGAAACACCAAATGTCTGCATTCTAGAATCGGAATGTGGCGGAATTCTAGAATGCACAGCACGGCGGAATTCTAAAATCCTAAAATGACTGCTATCCGGAAGTTAAGGTGTCTGACATCAAGAATGCTACCAAGTCAGAATTACACCATTCTGAAAGATTCTGGGATCTAGAATCAATGGACGGCTGAGTTCCAGAATGTCAGGTTGGCAAAACTCTAGAATCCTTGCGTGTCTGAACTCGAGAGTCATTCAATGTCCACATTCCAGAACTCTGGATGTCTGAATTATAGAAGCACCAAATGTCTGCATTCTAGAATCGGAATGTGGCGGAATTCTAGAATGCACAGCACGGCGGAATTCTAAAGTCCTAAAATGCCTACTAGCCGAAAGTTAAGGTGTCTGATGACCAGAATGTTACTAGGTCAGCATTCTAACGTTCTGAGAGATTCTGGGTTCTAGAATCAATGGACGGCACAGTTCTGGAATGTCAGGGTGTCCAAACTCTAGAATCCTACAGTGTTTGAACTCGAGAGTCATTCAATTTCCATATTCCGGGTCACAGGGTGACTGAATTCCAGAATCACCAAATGTCTGCATTCTAGAATCGGAATGTGGTAGAATTCTAGAATGCACAGCACGACAGAATTCTAAAGTCCTAAAATGCCTGCTATTCGGAAGTTATGGTGTCTGACAACCAGAATGTTACTAGGTCAGCATTCTACCGTTCTGAGAGATTCTGGGTTCTAGAATCAATGGACGGCAGAGTTCTGGAATGTCAGGGTGTCCAAACTCTAGAATCCTTCCGTGTCTGAACTCGTGAGTCATTCAATGTCCACATTCCGGATCACAGGGTGTCTGAATTCCAGAAGCACCAAATGTCTGCATTCCAGAATCGGAATGTGGCGGAATTCTAGAATGCACATCACGGCGGAATACGAAAGTCCTAAAATGCCTGCTATCGGGAAGTTAAGGTGTCTGACATCCAGAATGCTACCACGTCAGAATTATACCATTCTGAAAGATTCTGGGATCTAGAATCAATGGACAGCTGAGTTCCAGAATGTCAGGGTGTCAAAACTCTAGAATCCTTGCGTGTCTGAACTCGAGAGTCATTCAATGTCCACATTCCAGAACTCTGGATGTCTGCATTATAGAAGCACCAAATGTCTGCATTGTAGAATCGGAATGTGGCGGAATTCTAGAATGCACAGCAAGGCGGAATTCTAACATCCTAAAATGCCAGCTATCCGGAAGTTAAGGTGTCTGACATCAAGAATGCTACCAAGTCAGAATTATACCATTCTGAAAGATTCTGGGATCTAGAATCAATGGACGGCTGAGTTCCAGAATGTCAGGTTGGGAAAATTCTAGAATCCTTGCGTGTCTGAACTCGAGAGTCATTCAATGTCCACATTCCAGAACTCTGGATGTCTGAATTATAGAAGCACCAAATGTCTTCATTCTAGAATCGGAATTTGGCGGAATTCTAAAATGCACAGCACGGCGGAATTCTAAAGTCCTAAAATGCCTACTAGCCGAAAGTTAAGGTGTCTGATGACCAGTATGTTACTAGGTCAGCATTCTACCGTTCTGAGAGATTCTGGGTTCTAGAATCAATGGATGGCAGAGTTCTGGAATGTCAGGGTGTTCAAACTCAAGAATACTTGCGTGTCTGAACTCGAGAGTCATTCAATGTCCACATTCCACATCACAGGGTGTCTGAATTCCAGAAGCAACAAATGACTGCATTCTAGAATCGGAATGTGGCGGAATTCTAGAATGCACAGCACGGCGGAATTCGAAAGTCCTAAAATGCCTGCTATCCGGAAGTTAAGGTGTCTGACATCCAGAATGCTACCACGTCAGAATTATACCATTCTGAAAGATTCTCGGATCTAGAATCAATGGACGGCTGAGTTCCAGAATGTCAGGGTTTCCAAACCGTAGAATCCTTGCATGTCTGAACTCGAGAGTCATTCAATATCCACATTCCAGGACTCTGGATGCCTGAAATATAGAAGCACCAAATGTCTGCATTCTAGAATCGGAATGTGGTAGAATTCTAGAATGCACAGCACGACAGAATTCTAAAGTCCTAAAATGCCTGCTATTCGGAAGTTAAGGTGTCTGACATCCAGAATGTTACTAGGTCAGCATTCTACCATTCTGAAAGATTCTGGGTTCTAGAATCAATGGACGGCAGAGTTCTGGAATATCAGGGTGTCCAAACTCTAGAATCCTTCCGTGTCTGAACTCGTGAGTCATTCAATGTCCACATTCCGGATCACAGGGTGTCTGAATTCCAGAATCACCAAATGTCTGCATTCTAGAATCGGAATGTGGCAGAATTCTAGAATGCACAGCACGGCGGAATTCGAAAGTCCTAAAATGCCTGCGATCGGGAAGTTAAGGTGTCTGACATCCAGAATGCTACCACGTCAGAATTATACCATTCTGAAAGATTCTGGGATCTAGAATCAATGGACGGCTGAGTTCCAGAATGTCAGGGTAGCAAAACTCTAGAATCCTTGCGTGTCTGAACTCGAGAGTCATTCAATGTCCACATTCCAGAACTCTGGATGTCTGAATTATAGAAACACCAAATGTCTGCATTCTAGAATCGGAATGTGGCGGAATTCTAGAATGCACAGCACGGCGGAATTCTAAAATCCTAAAATGACTGCTATCCGGAAGTTAAGGTGTCTGACATCAAGAATGCTACCAAGTCAGAATTACACCATTCTGAAAGATTCTGGGATCTAGAATCAATGGACGGCTGAGTTCCAGAATGTCAGGTTGGCAAAACTCTAGAATCCTTGCGTGTCTGAACTCGAGAGTCATTCAATGTCCACATTCCAGAACTCTGGATGTCTGAATTATAGAAGCACCAAATGTCTGCATTCTAGAATCGGAATGTGGCGGAATTCTAGAATGCACAGCACGGCGGAATTCTAAAGTCCTAAAATGCCTACTAGCCGAAAGTTAAGGTGTCTGATGACCAGAATGTTACTAGGTCAGCATTCTAACGTTCTGAGAGATTCTGGGTTCTAGAATCAATGGACGGCACAGTTCTGGAATGTCAGGGTGTCCAAACTCTAGAATCCTACAGTGTTTGAACTCGAGAGTCATTCAATTTCCATATACCGGGTCACAGGGTGACTGAATTCCAGAATCACCAAATGTCTGCATTCTAGAATCGGAATGTGGCGGAATTCTAGAATGCACAGCACGGCGGAATTCTAAAGTCCTAAAATGCCTACTAGCCGAAAGTTAAGGTGTCTGATGACCAGAATGTTACTAGGTCAGCATTCTACCGTTCTGAGAGATTCTGTGTTCTAGAATCAATGGACGGCAGAGTTCTGGAATATCAGGGTGTCCAAACTCTAGAATCCTTCAATGTTTGAATTCGAGAGTCATTCAATTTCCATATTCCGGGTCACAGGGTGACTGAATTCCAGAAGCACCAAATGTCTGCATTCTAGAATCGGAATGTGGCGGAATTCTAGAATGCACAGCATGGCGGAATTCGAAAGTCCTAAAATGCCTGCTATCCGGAAGTTAAGGTGTCTGACATCCACAATGCTACCACGTCAGAGTTATACCATTCTCAAAGATTCTGGGATCTAGAATCAATGGACGGCTGAGTTCCAGAATGTCAGGGTTTCCAAACCCTAGAATCCTTGCATGTCTGAACTCGAGAGTCATTCAATATCCACATTCCAGGACTCTGGATGCCTGAAATATAGAAGCACCAAATGTCTGCATTCTAGAATCGGAATGTGGTAGAATTCTAGAATGCACAGCACGACAGAATTCTAAAGTCCTAAAATGCCTGCTATTCCGAAGTTAAGGTGTCTGACATCCAGAATGTTCCTAGGTCAGCATTCTACCATTCTGAGAGATTCTGGGTTCTAGAATCAATGGACGGCAGAGTTCTGGAATGTCAGGCTGTCCAAACTCTAGAATCCTTCCGTGTCTGAACTCGTGAGTCATTCAATGTCCACATTCCGTATCACAGGGTGTCTGAATTCCAGAAGCACCAAATGTCTGCATTCTAGAATCGGAATGTGGCAGAATTCTAGAATGCACAGCACGGCGGAATTCGAAAGTCCTAAAATGCCTGCGATCGGGAAGTTAAGGTGTCTGACATCCAGAATGCTACCACGTCAGAATTATACCATTCTGAAAGATTCTGGGATCTAGAATCAATGGACGGCTGAGTTCCAGAATGTCAGGGTGGCAAAACTCTAGAATCCTTGCGTGTCTGAACTCGAGAGTCATTCAATGTCCACATTCCAGAACTCTGGATGTCTGAATTATAGAAGCACCAAATGTCTGCATTCTAGAATCGGAATGTGGCGGAATTCTAGAATGCACAGCACGGCGGAATTCTAAAATCCTAAAATGACTGCTATCCGGAAGTTAAGGTGTCTGACATCAAGAATGCTACCAAGTCAGAATTACACCATTCTGAAAGATTCTGGGATCTAGAATCAATGGACGTCTGAGTTCCAGAATGTCAGGGTGGTAAAACTCTAGAATCCTTGCGTGTCTGAACTCGAGAGTCATTCAATGTCCACATTCCAGAACTCTGGATGTCTGAATTATAGAAGCACCAAATGTCTGCATTCTAGAATCGGAATGTGGCGGAATTCTAGAATGCACAGCACGGCGGAATTCTAAAGTCCTAAAATGCCTACTAGCCGAAAGTTAATGTGTCTGATGACCAGAATGTTACTAGGTCAGCATTCTAACGTTCTGAGAGGTTCTGGGTTCTAGAATCAATGGACGGCTGAGTTCTGGAATGTCAGGGTGTCCAAACTCTAGAATCCTTCAGTGTTTGAACTCGAGAGTCATTCAATTTCCATATTCCGGGTCACAGGGTGACTGAATTCCAGAAGTACCAAATGTCTGCATTCTAGAATCGGAATGTGGCGGAATTCTAGAATGCACAGCACAGCGGAATTCTAAAGTCCTAAAATGCCTACTAGCCGAAAGTTAAGGTGTCTGATGACCAGAATGTTACTAGGTCAGCATTCTACCGTTCTGAGAGATTCTGGGTTCTAGAATCAATGGACGGCAGAGTTCTGGAATATCAGGGTGTCCAAACTCTAGAATCCTTCAGTGTTTGAACTCGAGTGTCATTCAATTTCCATATTCCGGGTCACAGGGTGACTGAATTCCAGAAGCACCAAATGTCTGCATTCTAGATTCGGAATGTGGCGGAATTCTAGAATGCACAGCACGGCGGAATTCGAAAGTCCTAAAATGCCTGCTATCCGGAAGTTAAGGTGTATGACATCCAGAATGCTACTACGTCAGAGTTATACCATTCTCAAACATTCTGGGATCTAGAATCAATGGACGGCTGAGTTCCAGAATGTCAGGGTGGCAAAACTCTAGAATCCTTGCGTGTCTGAACTCGAGAGTCATTCAATGTCCACATTCCAGAACTCTGTATGTCTGTATTATAGAAGCACCAAATGTCTGCATTCTAGAATCGGAATGTGGCGGAATTCTAGAATGCACAGCACGGCGGAATTCGAAAGTCCTAAAATGCCTGCTATCCGGAAGTTAAGGTGTCTGACATCAAGAATGCTACCACGTCAGAATTATACCATTCTGAAACATTCTGGGATCTAGAATTAATGGACGGCTGAGTTCCAGAATGTCAGGGTGTCCTAACTCTAGAATCCTTGCATGTCTGAACTCGAGAGTCATTCAATATCCACATTCCAGGACTCTGGATGTCTGAAATATAGAAGCACCAAATGTCTGCATTCTAGAATCGGAATGTGGTAGAATTCTAGAATGCAAAGCACGACAGAATTCTAAAGTCCTAAAATGCCTGCTATTCGGAAGTTAAGGTGTCTGACATCCAGAATGTTACTAGGTCAGCATTCTACCGTTCTGAGGGATTCTGGGTTCTAGTATCAATGGACGGCAGAGTTCTGGAATGTCAGGCTGTCCAAACTCTAGAATCCTTCCGTGTCTGAACTCGTGAGTCATTCAATGTCCACATTCCGGATCACAGGGTGTCTGAATTCCAGAAGCACCAAATGTCTGCATTCTAGAATCGGAATGTGGCGGAATTCTAGAATGCACATCACGGCGGAATACGAAAGTCCTAAAATGCCTGCTATCGGGAAGTTAAGGTGTCTGACATCCAGAATGCTACCACGTCAGAATTATACCATTCTGAAAGATTCTGGGATCTAGAATCAATGGACGGCTGAGTTCCAGAATGTCAGGGTGTCAAAACTCTAGAATCCTTGCGTGTCTGAACTCGAGAGTCATTCAATGTCCACATTCCAGAACTCTGGATGTCTGCATTATAGAAGCACCAAATGTCTGCATTGTAGAATCGGAATGTGACGGAATTCTAGAATGCAGAGCAAGGCGGAATTCTAACATCCTAAAATGCCAGCTATCCGGAAGTTAAGGTGTCTGACATCAAGAATGCTACCAAGTCAGAATTATACCATTCTGAAAGATTCTGGGATCTAGAATCAATGGACGGCTGAGTTCCAGAATGCAAGGGTGGCAAAACTCTAGAATCCTTGCGTGTCTGAACTCGAGAGTCATTCAATGTCCACATTCCAGAACTCTGGATGTCTGAATTATAGAAGCACCAAATGTCTTCATTCTAGAATCAGAATGTGGCGGAATTCTAGAATGCACAGCACGGCGGAATTCTAAAGTCCTAAAATGCCTACTAGCCGAAAGTTAAGGTGTCTGATGACCAGTATGTTACTAGGTCAGCATTCTACCGTTCTGAGAGATTCTGGGTTCTTGAATCAATGGAAGGCAGAGTTCTGGAATGTCAGGGTGCTCAAACTCAAGAATACTTGCGTGTCTGAACTTGAGAGTCATTCAATGTCCACATTCCACATCACAGGGTGTCTGAATTCCAGAAGCACCAAATGACTGCATTCTAGAATCGGAATGTGGCGGAATTCCAGAATGCACAGCACGGCGGAATTCGAAAGTCCTAAAATGCCTGCTATCCGGAAGTTAAGGTGTCTGACATCCAGAATGCTACCACGTCAGAATTATACCATTCTGAAAGATTCTCGGATCTAGAATCAATGGACGGCTGAGTTCCAGAATGTCAGGGTTTCCAAACCCTAGAATCCTTGCATGTCTGAACTCGAGAGTCATTCAATATCCACATTCCAGGACTCTGGATGCCTGAATTATAGAAGCACCAAATGTCTGCATTCTAGAATCGGAATGTGTTAGAATTCTAGAATGCACAGCACGACAGAATTCTAAAGTCCTAAAATGCCTGCTATTCGGAAGTTAAGGTGTCTGACATCCAGAATGTTACTAGGTCACCATTCTACCATTCTGAAAGATTCTGGGTTCTAGAATCAATGGACGGCAGAGTTCTGGAATATCAGGGTGTCCAAACTCTAGAATGCTTCCGTGTCTGAACTCGTGAGTCATTCAATGTCCACATTCCGGATCACAGGGTGTCTGAATTCCAGAAGCACCAAATGTCTGCATTCTAGAATCGGAATGTGGCAGAATTCTAGAATGCACAGCACGGCGGAATTCGAAAGTCCTAAAATGCCTGCGATCGGGAAGTTAAGGTGTCTGACATCCAGAATGCTACCACGTCAGAATTATACCATTCTGAAAGATTCTGGGATCTAGAATCAATGGACGGCTGAGTTCCAGAATGTCAGGGTGGCAAAACTCTAGAATCCTTGCGTGTCTGAACTCGAGAGTCATTCAATGTCCACATTCCAGAACTCTGGATGTCTGAATTATAGAAACACCAAATGTCTGCATTCTAGAATCGGAATGTGGCGGAATTCTAGAATGCACAGCACGGCGGAATTCTAAAATCCTAAAATGACTGCTATCCGGAAGTTAAGGTGTCTGACATCAAGAATGCTACCAAGTCAGAATTACACCATTCTGAAAGATTCTGGGATCTAGAATCAATGGACGGCTGAGTTCCAGAATGTCAGGTTGGCAAAACTCTAGAATCCTTGCGTGTCTGAACTCGAGAGTCATTCAATGTCCACATTCCAGAACTCTGGATGTCTGAATTATAGAAGCACCAAATGTCTGCATTCTAGAATCGGAATGTGGCGGAATTCTAGAATGCACAGCACGGCGGAATTCTAAAGTCCTAAAATGCCTACTAGCCGAAAGTTAAGGTGTCTGATGACCAGAATGTTACTAGGTCAGCATTCTAACGTTCTGAGAGATTCTGGGTTCTAGAATCAATGGACGGCACAGTTCTGGAATGTCAGGGTGTCCAAACTCTAGAATCCTACAGTGTTTGAACTCGAGAGTCATTCAATTTCCATATTCCGGGTCACAGGGTGACTGAATTCCAGAATCACCAAATGTCTGCATTCTAGAATCGGAATGTGGTAGAATTCTAGAATGCACAGCACGACAGAATTCTAAAGTCCTAAAATGCCTGCTATTCGGAAGTTACGGTGTCTGACAACCAGAATGTTACTAGGTCAGCATTCTACCGTTCTGAGAGATTCTGGGTTCTAGAATCAATGGACGGCAGAGTTCTGGAATGTCAGGGTGTCCAAACTCTAGAATCCTTCCGTGTCTGAACTCGTGAGTCATTCAATGTCCACATTCCGGATCACAGGGTGTCTGAATTCCAGAAGCACCAAATGTCTGCATTCCAGAATCGGAATGTGGCGGAATTCTAGAATGCACATCACGGCGGAATACGAAAGTCCTAAAATGCCTGCTATCGGGAAGTTAAGGTGTCTGACATCCAGAATGCTACCACGTCAGAATTATACCATTCTGAAAGATTCTGGGATCTAGAATCAATGGACAGCTGAGTTCCAGAATGTCAGGGTGTCAAAACTCTAGAATCCTTGCGTGTCTGAACTCGAGAGTCATTCAATGTCCACATTCCAGAACTCTGGATGTCTGCATTATAGAAGCACCAAATGTCTGCATTGTAGAATCGGAATGTGGCGGAATTCTAGAATGCACAGCAAGGCGGAATTCTAACATCCTAAAATGCCAGCTATCCGGAAGTTAAGGTGTCTGACATCAAGAATGCTACCAAGTCAGAATTATACCATTCTGAAAGATTCTGGGATCTAGAATCAATGGACGGCTGAGTTCCAGAATGTCAGGTTGGGAAAATTCTAGAATTCTTGCGTGTCTGAACTCGAGAGTCATTCAATGTCCACATTCCAGAACTCTGGATGTCTGAATTATAGAAGCACCAAATGTCTTCATTCTAGAATCGGAATTTGGCGGAATTCTAAAATGCACAGCACGGCGGAATTCTAAACTCCTAAAATGCCTACTAGCCGAAAGTTAAGGTGTCTGATGACCAGTATGTTACTAGGTCAGCATTCTACCGTTCTGAGAGATTCTGGGTTCTAGAATCAATGGATGGCAGAGTTCTGGAATGTCAGGGTGTTCAAACTCAAGAATACTTGCGTGTCTGAACTCGAGAGTCATTCAATGTCCACATTCCACATCACAGGGTGTCTGAATTCCAGAAGCAACAAATGACTGCATTCTAGAATCGGAATGTGGCGGAATTCTAGAATGCACAGCACGGCGGAATTCGAAAGTCCTAAAATGCCTGCTATCCGGAAGTTAAGGTGTCTGACATCCAGAATGCTACCACGTCAGAATTATACCATTCTGAAAGATTCTCGGATCTAGAATCAATGGACGGCTGAGTTCCAGAATGTCAGGGTTTCCAAACCGTAGAATCCTTGCATGTCTGAACTCGAGAGTCATTCAATATCCACATTCCAGGACTCTGGATGCCTGAAATATAGAAGCACCAAATGTCTGCATTCTAGAATCGGAATGTGTTAGAATTCTAGAATGCACAGCACGACAGAATTCTAAAGTCCTAAAATGCCTGCTATTCGGAAGTTAAGGTGTCTGACATCCAGAATGTTACTAGGTCAGCATTCTACCATTCTGAAAGATTCTGGGTTCTAGAATCAATGGACGGCAGAGTTCTGGAATATCAGGGTGTCCAAACTCTAGAATCCTTCCGTGTCTGAACTCGTGAGTCATTCAATGTCCACATTCCGGATCACAGGGTGTCTGAATTCCAGAAGCACCAAATGTCTGCATTCTAGAATCGGAATGTGGCAGAATTCTAGAATGCACAGCACGGCGGAATTCGAAAGTCCTAAAATGCCTGCGATCGGGAAGTTAAGGTGTCTGACATCCAGAATGCTACCACGTCAGAATTATACCATTCTGAAAGATTCTGGGATCTAGAATCAATGGACGGCTGAGTTCCAGAATGTCAGGGTAGCAAAACTCTAGAATCCTTGCGTGTCTGAACTCGAGAGTCATTCAATGTCCACATTCCAGAACTCTGGATGTCTGAATTATAGAAACACCAAATGTCTGCATTCTAGAATCGGAATGTGGCGGAATTCTAGAATGCACAGCACGGCGGAATTCTAAAATCCTAAAATGACTGCTATCCGGAAGTTAAGGTGTCTGACATCAAGAATGCTACCAAGTCAGAATTACACCATTCTGAAAGATTCTGGGATCTAGAATCAATGGACGGCTGAGTTCCAGAATGTCAGGTTGGCAAAACTCTAGAATCCTTGCGTGTCTGAACTCGAGAGTCATTCAATGTCCACATTCCAGAACTCTGGATGTCTGAATTATAGAAGCACCAAATGTCTGCATTCTAGAATCGGAATGTGGCGGAATTCTAGAATGCACAGCACGGCGGAATTCTAAAGTCCTAAAATGGCTACTAGCCGAAAGTTAAGGTGTCTGATGACCAGAATGTTACTAGGTCAGCATTCTAACGTTCTGAGAGATTCTGGGTTCTAGAATCAATGGACGGCACAGTTCTGGAATGTCAGGGTGTCCAAACTCTAGAATCCTACAGTGTTTGAACTCGAGAGTCATTCAATTTCCATATACCGGGTCACAGGGTGACTGAATTCCAGAATCACCAAATGTCTGCATTCTAGAATCGGAATGTGGCGGAATTCTAGAATGCACAGCACGGCGGAATTCTAAAGTCCTAAAATGCCTACTAGCCGAAAGTTAAGGTGTCTGATGACCAGAATGTTACTAGGTCAGCATTCTACCGTTCTGAGAGATTCTGTGTTCTAGAATCAATGGACGGCAGAGTTCTGGAATATCAGGGTGTCCAAACTCTAGAATCCTTCAATGTTTGAATTCGAGAGTCATTCAATTTCCATATTCCGGGTCACAGGGTGACTGAATTCCAGAAGCACCAAATGTCTGCATTCTAGAATCGGAATGTGGCGGAATTCTAGAATGCACAGCATGGCGGAATTCGAAAGTCCTAAAATGCCTGCTATCCGGAAGTTAAGGTGTCTGACATCCACAATGCTACCACGTCAGAGTTATACCATTCTCAAAGATTCTGGGATCTAGAATCAATGGACGGCTGAGTTCCAGAATGTCAGGGTTTCCAAACCCTAGAATCCTTGCATGTCTGAACTCGAGAGTCATTCAATATCCACATTCCAGAACTCTGTATGTCTGAATTATAGAAGCACCAAATGTCTGCATTCTAGAATCGGAATGTGGTAGAATTCTAGAATGCACAGCACGACAGAATTCTAAAGTCCTAAAATGCCTGCTATTCCGAAGTTAAGGTGTCTGACATCCAGAATGTTCCTAGGTCAGCATTCTACCATTCTGAGAGATTCTGGGTTCTAGAATCAATGGACGGCAGAGTTCTGGAATGTCAGGCTGTCCAAACTCTAGAATCCTTCCGTGTCTGAACTCGTGAGTCATTCAATGTCCACATTCCGTATCACAGGGTGTCTGAATTCCAGAAGCACCAAATGTCTGCATTCTAGAATCGGAATGTGGCAGAATTCTAGAATGCACAGCACGGCGGAATTCGAAAGTCCTAAAATGCCTGCGATCGGGAAGTTAAGGTGTCTGACATCCAGAATGCTACCACGTCAGAATTATACCATTCTGAAAGATTCTGGGATCTAGAATCAATGGACGGCTGAGTTCCAGAATGTCAGGGTGGCAAAACTCTAGAATCCTTGCGTGTCTGAACTCGAGAGTCATTCAATGTCCACATTCCAGAACTCTGGATGTCTGAATTATAGAAGCACCAAATGTCTGCATTCTAGAATCGGAATGTGGCGGAATTCTAGAATGCAGAGCACGGCGGAATTCTAAAATCCTAAAATGACTGCTATCCGGAAGTTAAGGTGTCTGACATCAAGAATGCTACCAAGTCAGAATTACACCATTCTGAAAGATTCTGGGATCTAGAATCAATGGACGGCTGAGTTCCAGAATGTCAGGGTGGTAAAACTCTAGAATCCTTGCGTGTCTGAACTCGAGAGTCATTCAATGTCCACATTCCAGAACTCTGGATGTCTGAATTATAGAAGCACCAAATGTCTGCATTCTAGAATCGGAATGTGGCGGAATTCTAGAATGCACAGCACGGCGGAATTCTAAAGTCCTAAAATGCCTACTAGCCGAAAGTTAATGTGTCTGATGACCAGAATGTTACTAGGTCAGCATTCTAACGTTCTGAGAGGTTCTGGGTTCTAGAATCAATGGACGGCTGAGTTCTGGAATGTCAGGGTGTCCAAACTCTAGAATCCTTCAGTGTTTGAACTCGAGAGTCATTCAATTTCCATATTCCGGGTCACAGGGTGACTGAATTCCAGAAGTACCAAATGTCTGCATTCTAGAATCGGAATGTGGCGGAATTCTAGAATGCACAGCACAGCGGAATTCTAAAGTCCTAAAATGCCTACTAGCCGAAAGTTAAGGTGTCTGACATCCAGAATGTTACTAGGTCAGCATTCTACCGTTCTGAGAGATTCTGGGTTCTAGAATCAATGGACGGCAGAGTTCTGGAATGTCAGGGTGTCCAAACTCTAGAATTCTTCCGTGTCTGAACTCGTGAGTCATTCAATGTCCACATTCCGTATCACAGGGTGTCTGAATTCCAGAAGCACCAAATGTCTGCATTCTAGAATCGGAATGTGGCAGAATTCTAGAATGCACAGCACGGCGGAATTCGAAAGTCCTAAAATGCCTGCGATCGGGAAGTTAAGGTGTCTGACATCCAGAATGCTACCACGTCAGAATTATACCATTCTGAAAGATTCTGGGATCTAGAATCAATGGACGGCTGAGTTCCAGAATGTCAGGGTGGCAAAACTCTAGAATCCTGGCGTGTCTGAACTCGAGAGTCATTCAATGTCCACATTCCAGAACTCTGGATGTCTGAATTATAGAAGCACCAAATGTCTGCATTCTAGAATCGGAATGTGGCGGAATTCTAGAATGCACAGCACGGCGGAATTCTAAAACCCTAAAATGACTGCTATCCGGAAGTTAAGGTGTCTGACATCAAGAAAGCTACCAAGTCAGAATTACACCATTCTGAAAGATTCTGGGATCTAGAATCAATGGACGGCTGAGTTCCAGAATGTCAGGGTGGCAAAACTCTAGAATCCTTGCCTGTCTGAACTCGAGAGTCATTCAATGTCCACATTCCAGAACTCTGTATGTCTGAATTATAGAAGCACCAAATGTCTGCATTCTAGAATCGGAATGTGGCGGAATTCTAGAATGCACAGCACGGCGGAATTCTAAAGTCCTAAAATGCCTACTAGCCGAAAGTTAAGGTGTCTGATGACCAGAATGTTACTAGGTCAGCATTCTAACGTTCTGAGAGATTCTGGGTTCTAGAATCAATGGACGGCAGAGTTCTGGAATGTCAGGGTGTCCAAACTCTAGAATCCTTCAGTGTTTGAATTCGAGAGTCATTCAATTTCCATATTCCGGGTCACAGGGTGACTGAATTCCAGAAGCACCAAATGTCTGCATTCTAGAATCGGAATGTGGCGGAATTCTAGAATGCACAGCACGGCGGAATTCTAAAGTCCTAAAATGCCTACTAGCCGAAAGTTAAGGTGTCTGATGACCGGAATGTTACTAGGTCAGCATTCTACCGTTCTGAGAGATTCTGGGTTCTAGAATCAATGGACGGCAGAGTTCTGGAATATCAGGGTGTCCAAACTCTAGAATCCTTCAGTGTTTGAACTCGAGAGTCATTCAATTTCCATATTCCGGGTCACAGGGTGACTGAATTCCAGAAGCACCAAATGTCTGCATTCTAGAATCGGAATGTGTTGGAATTCTAGAATGCACGGCACGGCTGAATTCGAAAGTCCTAAAATGCCTGCTATCCGGAAGTTAAGGTGTATGACATCCAGAATGCTACCACGTCAGAGTTATACCATTCTCAAAGATTCTGGGATCTAGAATCAATGGACGGCTGAGTTCCAGAATGTCAGGGTGGCAAAACTCTAGAATCCTTGCGTGTCTGAACTCGAGAGTCATTCAATGTCCACATTCCAGAACTCTGGATGTCTGAATTATAGAAGCACCAAATGTCTGCATTCTAGAATCGGAATGTGGCGGAATTCTAGAATGCACAGCACGGCGCAATTCTAAAGTCCTAAAATGCCTGCTCTCCGGAAGTTAAGGTGTCTGAATCCAGAATGTTACTAGGTCAGCATTCTACAGTTCTGAGAGATTCTGGGTTCTAGAATCAATGGACGGCAGAGATCTGGCATGTCAGGTTGTCCAAACTCTAGAATCCTTGCGTGTCTGAACTCGAGAGTCATTCAGTGTCCACATTCCGGATCACAGGGTGTCTGAATTCCAGAAGCACCAAATGTCTGCATTCTAGAATCGGAATGTTGTAGAATTCTAGAACGCACAACACGGCGGAATTCTAAAGTCCTAAAATGCCTGCTATCCGGAAGTTAAGGTGTCTGACATCAAGAATGCTGCCAAGTCAGAATTATACCATTCTGAAAGATTCTGTGATCTAGATTGAATGGACGGCTGAGTTCCAGAATGTCAGGGTGGCAAAACTCTAGAATCCTTGCGTGTCTGAACTCGAGAGTCATTCAATGTCCACATTCCAGAACTCTGGATGTCTGAATTATAGAAGCACCAAATGTCTGCATTCTAGAATCGGAATGTGGCGGAATTCTAGAATGCACAGCAAGGCGGAATTCTAACATCCTAAAATGCCAGCTATCCGGAAGTTAAGGTGTATGACATCCAGAATGCTGCTACGTCAGAGTTATACCATTCTCAAAGATTCTGGGATCTAGAATCAATGGATGGAGGAGTTCCAGAATGTCAGGGTGGCAAAACTCTAGAATCCTTGCGTGTCTGAACTCGAGAGTCATTCAATGTCCACATTTCAGAACTCTGTATGTCTGAATTATAGAAGCACCAAATGTCTGCATTCTTGAATCGGAATGTGGCGGAATTCTAGAATGCACAGCACGGCGGAATTCTAAAGTCCTAAAATGCCTGCTATCCGGAAGTTAAGGTGTCTGACCTCAAGAATGCTACCACGTCAGAATTATACCATTCTGAAACATTCTGGGATCTAGAATCAATGGACGGCTGAGTTCCAGAATGTCAGGGTGTCCTAACTCTAGAATCCTTGCATGTCTGAACTCGAGAGTCATTCAATATCCACATTCCAGGACTCTGGATGTCTGAAATATAGAAGCACCAAATGTCTGCATTCTAGAATCGGAATGTGGTAGAATTCTAGAATGCACAGCACGACAGAATTCTAAAGTCCTAAAATGCCTGCTATTCGGAAGTTACGGTGTCTGACAACCAGAATGTTACTAGGTCAGCATTCTACCGTTCTGAGAGATTCTGGGTTCTAGAATCAATGGACGGCAGAGTTCTGGAATGTCAGGGTGTCCAAACTCTAGAATCCTTCCGTGTCTGAACTCGTGAGTCATTCAATGTCCACATTCCGGATCACAGGGTGTCTGAATTCCAGAAGCACCAAATGTCTGCATTCTAGAATCGGAATGTGGCGGAATTCTAGAATGCACATCACGGCGGAATACGAAAGTCCTAAAATGCCTGCTATCGGGAAGTTAAGGTGTCTGACATCCAGAATGCTACCACGTCAGAATTATACCATTCTGAAAGATTCTGGGATCTAGAATCAATGGACGGCTGAGTTCCAGAATGTCAGGGTGTCAAAACTCTAGAATCCTTGCGTGTCTGAACTCGAGAGTCATTCAATGTCCACATTCCAGAACTCTGGATGTCTGCATTATAGAAGCACCAAATGTCTGCATTGTGGAATCGGAATGTGACGGAATTCTAGAATGCAGAGCAAGGCGGAATTCTAACATCCTAAAATGCCAGCTATCCGGAAGTTAAGGTGTCTGACATCAAGAATGCTACCAAGTCAGAATTATACCATTCTGAAAGATTCTGGGATCTAGAATCAATGGACGGCTGAGTTCCAGAATGCAAGGGTGGCAAAACTCTAGAATCCTTGCGTGTCTGAACTCGAGAGTCATTCAATGTCCACATTCCAGAACTCTGGATGTCTGAATTATAGAAGCACCAAATGTCTTCATTCTAGAATCAGAATGTGGCGGAATTCTAGAATGCACAGCACGGCGGAATTCTAAAGTCCTAAAATGCCTACTAGCCGAAAGTTAAGGTGTCTGATGACCAGTATGTTACTAGGTCAGCATTCTACCGTTCTGAGAGATTCTGGGTTCTTGAATCAATGGAAGGCAGAGTTCTGGAATGTCAGGGTGCTCAAACTCAAGAATACTTGCGTGTCTGAACTTGAGAGTCATTCAATGTCCACATTCCACATCACAGGGTGTCTGAATTCCAGAAGCACCAAATGACTGCATTCTAGAATCGGAATGTGGCGGAATTCCAGAATGCACAGCACGGCGGAATTCGAAAGTCCTAAAATGCCTGCTATCCGGAAGTTAAGGTGTCTGACATCCAGAATGCTACCACGTCAGAATTATACCATTCTGAAAGATTCTCGGATCTAGAATCAATGGACGGCTGAGTTCCAGAATGTCAGGGTTTCCAAACCCTAGAATCCTTGCATGTCTGAACTCGAGAGTCATTCAATATCCACATTCCAGGACTCTGGATGCCTGAAATATAGAAGCACCAAATGTCTGCATTCTAGAATCGGAATGTGTTAGAATTCTAGAATGCACAGCACGACAGAATTCTAAAGTCCTAAAATGCCTGCTATTCGGAAGTTAAGGTGTCTGACATCCAGAATGTTACTAGGTCACCATTCTACCATTCTGAAAGATTCTGGGTTCTAGAATCAATGGACGGCAGAGTTCTGGAATATCAGGGTGTCCAAACTCTAGAATCCTTCCGTGTCTGAACTCGTGAGTCATTCAATGTCCACATTCCGGATCACAGGGTGTCTGAATTCCAGAAGCACCAAATGTCTGCATTCTAGAATCGGAATGTGGCAGAATTCTAGAATGCACAGCACGGCGGAATTCGAAAGTCCTAAAATGCCTGCGATCGGGAAGTTAAGGTGTCTGACATCCAGAATGCTACCACGTCAGAATTATACCATTCTGAAAGATTCTGGGATCTAGAATCAATGGACGGCTGAGTTCCAGAATGTCAGGGTGGCAAAACTCTAGAATCCTTGCGTGTCTGAACTCGAGAGTCATTCAATGTCCACATTCCAGAACTCTGGATGTCTGAATTATAGAAACACCAAATGTCTGCATTCTAGAATCGGAATGTGGCGGAATTCTAGAATGCACAGCACGGCGGAATTCTAAAATCCTAAAATGACTGCTATCCGGAAGTTAAGGTGTCTGACATCAAGAATGCTACCAAGTCAGAATTACACCATTCTGAAAGATTCTGGGATCTAGAATCAATGGACGGCTGAGTTCCAGAATGTCAGGTTGGCAAAACTCTAGAATCCTTGCGTGTCTGAACTCGAGAGTCATTCAATGTCCACATTCCAGAACTCTGGATGTCTGAATTATAGAAGCACCAAATGTCTGCATTCTAGAATCGGAATGTGGCGGAATTCTAGAATGCACAGCACGGCGGAATTCTAAAGTCCTAAAATGCCTACTAGCCGAAAGTTAAGGTGTCTGATGACCAGAATGTTACTAGGTCAGCATTCTAACGTTCTGAGAGATTCTGGGTTCTAGAATCAATGGACGGCACAGTTCTGGAATGTCAGGGTGTCCAAACTCTAGAATCCTACAGTGTTTGAACTCGAGAGTCATTCAATTTCCATATTCCGGGTCACAGGGTGACTGAATTCCAGAATCACCAAATGTCTGCATTCTAGAATCGGAATGTGGTAGAATTCTAGAATGCACAGCACGACAGAATTCTAAAGTCCTAAAATGCCTGCTATTCGGAAGTTACGGTGTCTGACAACCAGAATGTTACTAGGTCAGCATTCTACCGTTCTGAGAGATTCTGGGTTCTAGAATCAATGGACGGCAGAGTTCTGGAATGTCAGGGTGTCCAAACTCTAGAATCCTTCCGTGTCTGAACTCGTGAGTCATTCAATGTCCACATTCCGGATCACAGGGTGTCTGAATTCCAGAAGCACCAAATGTCTGCATTCTAGAATCGGAATGTGGCGGAATTCTAGAATGCACATCACGGCGGAATACGAAAGTCCTAAAATGCCTGCTATCGGGAAGTTAAGGTGTCTGACATCCAGAATGCTACCACGTCAGAATTATACCATTCTGAAAGATTCTGGGATCTAGAATCAATGGACAGCTGAGTTCCAGAATGTCAGGGTGTCAAAACTCTAGAATCCTTGCGTGTCTGAACTCGAGAGTCATTCAATGTCCACATTCCAGAACTCTGGATGTCTGCATTATAGAAGCACCAAATGTCTGCATTGTAGAATCGGAATGTGGCGGAATTCTAGAATGCACAGCAAGGCGGAATTCTAACATCCTAAAATGCCAGCTATCCGGAAGTTAAGGTGTCTGACATCAAGAATGCTACCAAGTCAGAATTATACCATTCTGAAAGATTCTGGGATCTAGAATCAATGGACGGCTGAGTTCCAGAATGTCAGGTTGGGAAAATTCTAGAATCCTTGCGTGTCTGAACTCGAGAGTCATTCAATGTCCACATTCCAGAACTCTGGATGTCTGAATTATAGAAGCACCAAATGTCTTCATTCTAGAATCGGAATTTGGCGGAATTCTAAAATGCACAGCACGGCGGAATTCTAAAGTCCTAAAATGCCTACTAGCCGAAAGTTAAGGTGTCTGATGACCAGTATGTTACTAGGTCAGCATTCTACCGTTCTGAGAGATTCTGGGTTCTAGAATCAATGGATGGCAGAGTTCTGGAATGTCAGGGTGTTCAAACTCAAGAATACTTGCGTGTCTGAACTCGAGAGTCATTCAATGTCCACATTCCACATCACAGGGTGTCTGAATTCCAGAAGCAACAAATGACTGCATTCTAGAATCGGAATGTGGCGGAATTCTAGAATGCACAGCACGGCGGAATTCGAAAGTCCTAAAATGCCTGCTATCCGGAAGTTAAGGTGTCTGACATCCAGAATGCTACCACGTCAGAATTATACCATTCTGAAAGATTCTCGGATCTAGAATCAATGGACGGCTGAGTTCCAGAATGTCAGGGTTTCCAAACCGTAGAATCCTTGCATGTCTGAACTCGAGAGTCATTCAATATCCACATTCCAGGACTCTGGATGCCTGAAATATAGAAGCACCAAATGTCTGCATTCTAGAATCGGAATGTGTTAGAATTCTAGAATGCACAGCACGACAGAATTCTAAAGTCCTAAAATGCCTGCTATTCGGAAGTTAAGGTGTCTGACATCCAGAATGTTACTAGGTCAGCATTCTACCATTCTGAAAGATTCTGGGTTCTAGAATCAATGGACGGCAGAGTTCTGGAATATCAGGGTGTCCAAACTCTAGAATCCTTCCGTGTCTGAACTCGTGAGTCATTCAATGTCCACATTCCGGATCACAGGGTGTCTGAATTCCAGAAGCACCAAATGTCTGCATTCTAGAATCGGAATGTGGCAGAATTCTAGAATGCACAGCACGGCGGAATTCGAAAGTCCTAAAATGCCTGCGATCGGGAAGTTAAGGTGTCTGACATCCAGAATGCTACCACGTCAGAATTATACCATTCTGAAAGATTCTGGGATCTAGAATCAATGGACGGCTGAGTTCCAGAATGTCAGGGTAGCAAAACTCTAGAATCCTTGCGTGTCTGAACTCGAGAGTCATTCAATGTCCACATTCCAGAACTCTGGATGTCTGAATTATAGAAACACCAAATGTCTGCATTCTAGAATCGGAATGTGGCGGAATTCTAGAATGCACAGCACGGCGGAATTCTAAAATCCTAAAATGACTGCTATCCGGAAGTTAAGGTGTCTGACATCAAGAATGCTACCAAGTCAGAATTACACCATTCTGAAAGATTCTGGGATCTAGAATCAATGGACGGCTGAGTTCCAGAATGTCAGGTTGGCAAAACTCTAGAATCCTTGCGTGTCTGAACTCGAGAGTCATTCAATGTCCACATTCCAGAACTCTGGATGTCTGAATTATAGAAGCACCAAATGTCTGCATTCTAGAATCGGAATGTGGCGGAATTCTAGAATGCACAGCACGGCGGAATTCTAAAGTCCTAAAATGCCTACTAGCCGAAAGTTAAGGTGTCTGATGACCAGAATGTTACTAGGTCAGCATTCTAACGTTCTGAGAGATTCTGGGTTCTAGAATCAATGGACGGCACAGTTCTGGAATGTCAGGGTGTCCAAACTCTAGAATCCTACAGTGTTTGAACTCGAGAGTCATTCAATTTCCATATACCGGGTCACAGGGTGACTGAATTCCAGAATCACCAAATGTCTGCATTCTAGAATCGGAATGTGGCGGAATTCTAGAATGCACAGCACGGCGGAATTCTAAAGTCCTAAAATGCCTACTAGCCGAAAGTTAAGGTGTCTGATGACCAGAATGTTACTAGGTCAGCATTCTACCGTTCTGAGAGATTCTGTGTTCTAGAATCAATGGACGGCAGAGTTCTGGAATATCAGGGTGTCCAAACTCTAGAATCCTTCAATGTTTGAATTCGAGAGTCATTCAATTTCCATATTCCGGGTCACAGGGTGACTGAATTCCAGAAGCACCAAATGTCTGCATTCTAGAATCGGAATGTGGCGGAATTCTAGAATGCACAGCATGGCGGAATTCGAAAGTCCTAAAATGCCTGCTATCCGGAAGTTAAGGTGTCTGACATCCACAATGCTACCACGTCAGAGTTATACCATTCTCAAAGATTCTGGGATCTAGAATCAATGGACGGCTGAGTTCCAGAATGTCAGGGTTTCCAAACCCTAGAATCCTTGCATGTCTGAACTCGAGAGTCATTCAATATCCACATTCCAGGACTCTGGATGCCTGAAATATAGAAGCACCAAATGTCTGCATTCTAGAATCGGAATGTGGTAGAATTCTAGAATGCACAGCACGACAGAATTCTAAAGTCCTAAAATGCCTGCTATTCCGAAGTTAAGGTGTCTGACATCCAGAATGTTCCTAGGTCAGCATTCTACCATTCTGAGAGATTCTGGGTTCTAGAATCAATGGACGGCAGAGTTCTGGAATGTCAGGCTGTCCAAACTCTAGAATCCTTCCGTGTCTGAACTCGTGAGTCATTCAATGTCCACATTCCGTATCACAGGGTGTCTGAATTCCAGAAGCACCAAATGTCTGCATTCTAGAATCGGAATGTGGCAGAATTCTAGAATGCACAGCACGGCGGAATTCGAAAGTCCTAAAATGCCTGCGATCGGGAAGTTAAGGTGTCTGACATCCAGAATGCTACCACGTCAGAATTATACCATTCTGAAAGATTCTGGGATCTAGAATCAATGGACGGCTGAGTTCCAGAATGTCAGGGTGGCAAAACTCTAGAATCCTTGCGTGTCTGAACTCGAGAGTCATTCAATGTCCACATTCCAGAACTCTGGATGTCTGAATTATAGAAGCACCAAATGTCTGCATTCTAGAATCGGAATGTGGCGGAATTCTAGAATGCACAGCACGGCGGAATTCTAAAATCCTAAAATGACTGCTATCCGGAAGTTAAGGTGTCTGACATCAAGAATGCTACCAAGTCAGAATTACACCATTCTGAAAGATTCTGGGATCTAGAATCAATGGACGGCTGAGTTCCAGAATGTCAGGGTGGTAAAACTCTAGAGTCCTTGCGTGTCTGAACTCGAGAGTCATTCAATGTCCACATTCCAGAACTCTGGATGTCTGAATTATAGAAGCACCAAATGTCTGCATTCTAGAATCGGAATGTGGCGGAATTCTAGAATGCACAGCACGGCGGAATTCTAAAGTCCTAAAATGCCTACTAGCCGAAAGTTAATGTGTCTGATGACCAGAATGTTACTAGGTCAGCATTCTAACGTTCTGAGAGGTTCTGGGTTCTAGAATCAATGGACGGCTGAGTTCTGGAATGTCAGGGTGTCCAAACTCTAGAATCCTTCAGTGTTTGAACTCGAGAGTCATTCAATTTCCATATTCCGGGTCACAGGGTGACTGAATTCCAGAAGTACCAAATGTCTGCATTCTAGAATCGGAATGTGGCGGAATTCTAGAATGCACAGCACAGCGGAATTCTAAAGTCCTAAAATGCCTACTAGCCGAAAGTTAAGGTGTCTGATGACCAGAATGTTACTAGGTCAGCATTCTACCGTTCTGAGAGGTTCTGGGTTCTAGAATCAATGGACGGCAGAGTTCTGGAATGTCAGGGTGTCCAAACTCTAGAATCCTTCCGTGTCTGAACTCGTGAGTCATTCAATGTCCACATTCCGGATCACAGGGTGTCTGAATTCCAGGAGCACCAAATGTCTGCATTCTAGAATCGGAATATGGCGGAATTCTAGAATGCACATCACGGCGGAATACGAAAGTCCTAAAATGCCTGCTATCGGGAAGTTAAGGTGTCTGACATCCAGAATGCTACCACGTCAGAATTATACCATTCTGAAAGATTCTGGGATCTAGAATCAATGGACAGCTGAGTTCCAGAATGTCAGGGTGTCAAAACTCTAGAATCCTTGCGTGTCTGAACTCGAGAGTCATTCAATGTCCACATTCCAGAACTCTGGATGTCTGCATTATAGAAGCACCAAATGTCTGCATTGTAGAATCGGAATGTGGCGGAATTCTAGAATGCACAGCAAGGCGGAATTCTAACATCCTAAAATGCCAGCTATCCGGAAGTTAAGGTGTCTGACATCAAGAATGCTACCAAGTCAGAATTATACCATTCTGAAAGATTCTGGGATCTAGAATCAATGGACGGCTGAGTTCCAGAATGTCAGGTTGGGAAAATTCTAGAATCCTTGCGTGTCTGAACTCGAGAGTCATTCAATGTCCACATTCCAGAACTCTGGATGTCTGAATTATAGAAGCACCAAATGTCTTCATTCTAGAATCGGAATTTGGCGGAATTCTAAAATGCACAGCACGGCGGAATTCTAAAGTCCTAAAATGCCTACTAGCCGAAAGTTAAGGTGTCTGATGACCAGTATGTTACTAGGTCAGCATTCTACCGTTCTGAGAGATTCTGGGTTCTAGAATCAATGGATGGCAGAGTTCTGGAATGTCAGGGTGTTCAAACTCAAGAATACTTGCGTGTCTGAACTCGAGAGTCATTCAATGTCCACATTCCACATCACAGGGTGTCTGAATTCCAGAAGCAACAAATGACTGCATTCTAGAATCGGAATGTGGCGGAATTCTAGAATGCACAGCACGGCGGAATTCGAAAGTCCTAAAATGCCTGCTATCCGGAAGTTAAGGTGTCTGACATCCAGAATGCTACCACGTCAGAATTATACCATTCTGAAAGATTCTCGGATCTAGAATCAATGGACGGCTGAGTTCCAGAATGTCAGGGTTTCCAAACCGTAGAATCCTTGCATGTCTGAACTCGAGAGTCATTCAATATCCACATTCCAGGACTCTGGATGCCTGAAATATAGAAGCACCAAATGTCTGCATTCTAGAATCGGAATGTGTTAGAATTCTAGAATGCACAGCACGACAGAATTCTAAAGTCCTAAAATGCCTGCTATTCGGAAGTTAAGGTGTCTGACATCCAGAATGTTACTAGGTCAGCATTCTACCATTCTGAAAGATTCTGGGTTCTAGAATCAATGGACGGCAGAGTTCTGGAATATCAGGGTGTCCAAACTCTAGAATCCTTCCGTGTCTGAACTCGTGAGTCATTCAATGTCCACATTCCGGATCACAGGGTGAATGAATTCCAGAAGCACCAAATGTCTGCATTCTAGAATCGGAATGTGGCAGAATTCTAGAATGCACAGCACGGCGGAATTCGAAAGTCCTAAAATGCCTGCGATCGGGAAGTTAAGGTGTCTGACATCCAGAATGCTACCACGTCAGAATTATACCATTCTGAAAGATTCTGGGATCTAGAATCAATGGACGGCTGAGTTCCAGAATGTCAGGGTAGCAAAACTCTAGAATCCTTGCGTGTCTGAACTCGAGAGTCATTCAATGTCCACATTCCAGAACTCTGGATGTCTGAATTATAGAAACACCAAATGTCTGCATTCTAGAATCGGAATGTGGCGGAATTCTAGAATGCACAGCACGGCGGAATTCTAAAATCCTAAAATGACTGCTATCCGGAAGTTAAGGTGTCTGACATCAAGAAAGCTACCAAGTCAGAATTACACCATTCTGAAAGATTCTGGGATCTAGAATCAATGGACGGCTGAGTTCCAGAATGTCAGGTTGGCAAAACTCTAGAATCCTTGCGTGTCTGAACTCGAGAGTCATTCAATGTCCACATTCCAGAACTCTGGATGTCTGAATTATAGAAGCACCAAATGTCTGCATTCTAGAATCGGAATGTGGCGGAATTCTAGAATGCACAGCACGGCGGAATTCTAAAGTCCTAAAATGCCTACTAGCCGAAAGTTAAGGTGTCTGATGACCAGAATGTTACTAGGTCAGCATTCTAACGTTCTGAGAGATTCTGGGTTCTAGAATCAATGGACGGCACAGTTCTGGAATGTCAGGGTGTCCAAACTCTAGAATCCTACAGTGTTTGAACTCGAGAGTCATTCAATTTCCATATACCGGGTCACAGGGTGACTGAATTCCAGAATCACCAAATGTCTGCATTCTAGAATCGGAATGTGGCGGAATTCTAGAATGCACAGCACGGCGGAATTCTAAAGTCCTAAAATGCCTACTAGCCGAAAGTTAAGGTGTCTGATGACCAGAATGTTACTAGGTCAGCATTCTACCGTTCTGAGAGATTCTGTGTTCTAGAATCAATGGACGGCAGAGTTCTGGAATATCAGGGTGTCCAAACTCTAGAATCCTTCAATGTTTGAATTCGAGAGTCATTCAATTTCCATATTCCGGGTCACAGGGTGACTGAATTCCAGAAGCACCAAATGTCTGCATTCTAGAATCGGAATGTGGCGGAATTCTAGAATGCACAGCATGGCGGAATTCGAAAGTCCTAAAATGCCTGCTATCCGGAAGTTAAGGTGTCTGACATCCACAATGCTACCACGTCAGAGTTATACCATTCTCAAAGATTCTGGGATCTAGAATCAATGGACGGCTGAGTTCCAGAATGTCAGGGTTTCCAAACCCTAGAATCCTTGCATGTCTGAACTCGAGAGTCATTCAATATCCACATTCCAGGACTCTGGATGCCTGAAATATAGAAGCACCAAATGTCTGCATTCTAGAATCGGAATGTGGTAGAATTCTAGAATGCACAGCACGACAGAATTCTAAAGTCCTAAAATGCCTGCTATTCCGAAGTTAAGGTGTCTGACATCCAGAATGTTCCTAGGTCAGCATTCTACCATTCTGAGAGATTCTGGGTTCTAGAATCAATGGACGGCAGAGTTCTGGAATGTCAGGCTGTCCAAACTCTAGAATCCTTCCGTGTCTGAACTCGTGAGTCATTCAATGTCCACATTCCGTATCACAGGGTGTCTGAATTCCAGAAGCACCAAATGTCTGCATTCTAGAATCGGAATGTGGCAGAATTCTAGAATGCACAGCACGGCGGAATTCGAAAGTCCTAAAATGCCTGCGATCGGGAAGTTAAGGTGTCTGACATCCAGAATGCTACCACGTCAGAATTATACCATTCTGAAAGATTCTGGGATCTAGAATCAATGGACGGCTGAGTTCCAGAATGTCAGGGTGGCAAAACTCTAGAATCCTTGCGTGTCTGAACTCGAGAGTCATTCAATGTCCACATTCCAGAACTCTGGATGTCTGAATTATAGAAGCACCAAATGTCTGCATTCTAGAATCGGAATGTGGCGGAATTCTAGAATGCACAGCACGGCGGAATTCTAAAATCCTAAAATGACTGCTATCCGGAAGTTAAGGTGTCTGACATCAAGAATGCTACCAAGTCAGAATTACACCATTCTGAAAGATTCTGGGATCTAGAATCAATGGACGGCTGAGTTCCAGAATGTCAGGGTGGTAAAACTCTAGAGTCCTTGCGTGTCTGAACTCGAGAGTCATTCAATGTCCACATTCCAGAACTCTGGATGTCTGAATTATAGAAGCACCAAATGTCTGCATTCTAGAATCGGAATGTGGCGGAATTCTAGAATGCACAGCACGGCGGAATTCTAAAGTCCTAAAATGCCTACTAGCCGAAAGTTAATGTGTCTGATGACCAGAATGTTACTAGGTCAGCATTCTAACGTTCTGAGAGGTTCTGGGTTCTAGAATCAATGGACGGCTGAGTTCTGGAATGTCAGGGTGTCCAAACTCTAGAATCCTTCAGTGTTTGAACTCGAGAGTCATTCAATTTCCATATTCCGGGTCACAGGGTGACTGAATTCCAGAAGTACCAAATGTCTGCATTCTAGAATCGGAATGTGGCGGAATTCTAGAATGCACAGCACAGCGGAATTCTAAAGTCCTAAAATGCCTACTAGCCGAAAGTTAAGGTGTCTGATGACCAGAATGTTACTAGGTCAGCATTCTACCGTTCTGAGAGGTTCTGGGTTCTAGAATCAATGGACGGCAGAGTTCTGGAATGTCAGGGTGTCCAAACTCTAGAATCCTTCCGTGTCTGAACTCGTGAGTCATTCAATGTCCACATTCCGGATCACAGGGTGTCTGAATTCCAGGAGCACCAAATGTCTGCATTCTAGAATCGGAATATGGCGGAATTCTAGAATGCACATCACGGCGGAATACGAAAGTCCTAAAATGCCTGCTATCGGGAAGTTAAGGTGTCTGACATCCAGAATGCTACCACGTCAGAATTATACCATTCTGAAAGATTCTGGGATCTAGAATCAATGGACAGCTGAGTTCCAGAATGTCAGGGTGTCAAAACTCTAGAATCCTTGCGTGTCTGAACTCGAGAGTCATTCAATGTCCACATTCCAGAACTCTGGATGTCTGCATTATAGAAGCACCAAATGTCTGCATTGTAGAATCGGAATGTGGCGGAATTCTAGAATGCACAGCAAGGCGGAATTCTAACATCCTAAAATGCCAGCTATCCGGAAGTTAAGGTGTCTGACATCAAGAATGCTACCAAGTCAGAATTATACCATTCTGAAAGATTCTGGGATCTAGAATCAATGGACGGCTGAGTTCCAGAATGTCAGGTTGGGAAAATTCTAGAATCCTTGCGTGTCTGAACTCGAGAGTCATTCAATGTCCACATTCCAGAACTCTGGATGTCTGAATTATAGAAGCACCAAATGTCTTCATTCTAGAATCGGAATTTGGCGGAATTCTAAAATGCACAGCACGGCGGAATTCTAAAGTCCTAAAATGCCTACTAGCCGAAAGTTAAGGTGTCTGATGACCAGTATGTTACTAGGTCAGCATTCTACCGTTCTGAGAGATTCTGGGTTCTAGAATCAATGGATGGCAGAGTTCTGGAATGTCAGGGTGTTCAAACTCAAGAATACTTGCGTGTCTGAACTCGAGAGTCATTCAATGTCCACATTCCACATCACAGGGTGTCTGAATTCCAGAAGCAACAAATGACTGCATTCTAGAATCGGAATGTGGCGGAATTCTAGAATGCACAGCACGGCGGAATTCGAAAGTCCTAAAATGCCTGCTATCCGGAAGTTAAGGTGTCTGACATCCAGAATGCTACCACGTCAGAATTATACCATTCTGAAAGATTCTCGGATCTAGAATCAATGGACGGCTGAGTTCCAGAATGTCAGGGTTTCCAAACCGTAGAATCCTTGCATGTCTGAACTCGAGAGTCATTCAATATCCACATTCCAGGACTCTGGATGCCTGAAATATAGAAGCACCAAATGTCTGCATTCTAGAATCGGAATGTGTTAGAATTCTAGAATGCACAGCACGACAGAATTCTAAAGTCCTAAAATGCCTGCTATTCGGAAGTTAAGGTGTCTGACATCCAGAATGTTACTAGGTCAGCATTCTACCATTCTGAAAGATTCTGGGTTCTAGAATCAATGGACGGCAGAGTTCTGGAATATCAGGGTGTCCAAACTCTAGAATCCTTCCGTGTCTGAACTCGTGAGTCATTCAATGTCCACATTCCGGATCACAGGGTGAATGAATTCCAGAAGCACCAAATGTCTGCATTCTAGAATCGGAATGTGGCAGAATTCTAGAATGCACAGCACGGCGGAATTCGAAAGTCCTAAAATGCCTGCGATCGGGAAGTTAAGGTGTCTGACATCCAGAATGCTACCACGTCAGAATTATACCATTCTGAAAGATTCTGGGATCTAGAATCAATGGACGGCTGAGTTCCAGAATGTCAGGGTAGCAAAACTCTAGAATCCTTGCGTGTCTGAACTCGAGAGTCATTCAATGTCCACATTCCAGAACTCTGGATGTCTGAATTATAGAAACACCAAATGTCTGCATTCTAGAATCGGAATGTGGCGGAATTCTAGAATGCACAGCACGGCGGAATTCTAAAATCCTAAAATGACTGCTATCCGGAAGTTAAGGTGTCTGACATCAAGAAAGCTACCAAGTCAGAATTACACCATTCTGAAAGATTCTGGGATCTAGAATCAATGGACGGCTGAGTTCCAGAATGTCAGGTTGGCAAAACTCTAGAATCCTTGCGTGTCTGAACTCGAGAGTCATTCAATGTCCACATTCCAGAACTCTGGATGTCTGAATTATAGAAGCACCAAATGTCTGCATTCTAGAATCGGAATGTGGCGGAATTCTAGAATGCACAGCACGGCGGAATTCTAAAGTCCTAAAATGCCTACTAGCCGAAAGTTAAGGTGTCTGATGACCAGAATGTTACTAGGTCAGCATTCTAACGTTCTGAGAGATTCTGGGTTCTAGAATCAATGGACGGCACAGTTCTGGAATGTCAGGGTGTCCAAACTCTAGAATCCTACAGTGTTTGAACTCGAGAGTCATTCAATTTCCATATACCGGGTCACAGGGTGACTGAATTCCAGAATCACCAAATGTCTGCATTCTAGAATCGGAATGTGGCGGAATTCTAGAATGCACAGCACGGCGGAATTCTAAAGTCCTAAAATGCCTACTAGCCGAAAGTTAAGGTGTCTGATGACCAGAATGTTACTAGGTCAGCATTCTACCGTTCTGAGAGATTCTGTGTTCTAGAATCAATGGACGGCAGAGTTCTGGAATATCAGGGTGTCCAAACTCTAGAATCCTTCAATGTTTGAATTCGAGAGTCATTCAATTTCCATATTCCGGGTCACAGGGTGACTGAATTCCAGAAGCACCAAATGTCTGCATTCTAGAATCGGAATGTGGCGGAATTCTAGAATGCACAGCATGGCGGAATTCGAAAGTCCTAAAATGCCTGCTATCCGGAAGTTAAGGTGTCTGACATCCACAATGCTACCACGTCAGAGTTATACCATTCTCAAAGATTCTGGGATCTAGAATCAATGGACGGCTGAGTTCCAGAATGTCAGGGTTTCCAAACCCTAGAATCCTTGCATGTCTGAACTCGAGAGTCATTCAATATCCACATTCCAGAACTCTGTATGTCTGAATTATAGAAGCACCAAATGTCTGCATTCTAGAATCGGAATGTGGTAGAATTCTAGAATGCACAGCACGACAGAATTCTAAAGTCCTAAAATGCCTGCTATTCCGAAGTTAAGGTGTCTGACATCCAGAATGTTCCTAGGTCAGCATTCTACCATTCTGAGAGATTCTGGGTTCTAGAATCAATGGACGGCAGAGTTCTGGAATGTCAGGCTGTCCAAACTCTAGAATCCTTCCGTGTCTGAACTCGTGAGTCATTCAATGTCCACATTCCGTATCACAGGGTGTCTGAATTCCAGAAGCACCAAATGTCTGCATTCTAGAATCGGAATGTGGCAGAATTCTAGAATGCACAGCACGGCGGAATTCGAAAGTCCTAAAATGCCTGCGATCGGGAAGTTAAGGTGTCTGACATCCAGAATGCTACCACGTCAGAATTATACCATTCTGAAAGATTCTGGGATCTAGAATCAATGGACGGCTGAGTTCCAGAATGTCAGGGTGGCAAAACTCTAGAATCCTTGCGTGTCTGAACTCGAGAGTCATTCAATGTCCACATTCCAGAACTCTGGATGTCTGAATTATAGAAGCACCAAATGTCTGCATTCTAGAATCGGAATGTGGCGGAATTCTAGAATGCACAGCACGGCGGAATTCTAAAATCCTAAAATGACTGCTATCCGGAAGTTAAGGTGTCTGACATCAAGAATGCTACCAAGTCAGAATTACACCATTCTGAAAGATTCTGGGATCTAGAATCAATGGACGGCTGAGTTCCAGAATGTCAGGGTGGTAAAACTCTAGAATCCTTGCGTGTCTGAACTCGAGAGTCATTCAATGTCCACATTCCAGAACTCTGGATGTCTGAATTATAGAAGCACCAAATGTCTGCATTCTAGAATCGGAATGTGGCGGAATTCTAGAATGCACAGCACGGCGGAATTCTAAAGTCCTAAAATGCCTACTAGCCGAAAGTTAATGTGTCTGATGACCAGAATGTTACTAGGTCAGCATTCTAACGTTCTGAGAGGTTCTGGGTTCTAGAATCAATGGACGGCTGAGTTCTGGAATGTCAGGGTGTCCAAACTCTAGAATCCTTCAGTGTTTGAACTCGAGAGTCATTCAATTTCCATATTCCGGGTCACAGGGTGACTGAATTCCAGAAGTACCAAATGTCTGCATTCTAGAATCGGAATGTGGCGGAATTCTAGAATGCACAGCACAGCGGAATTCTAAAGTCCTAAAATGCCTACTAGCCGAAAGTTAAGGTGTCTGACATCCAGAATGTTACTAGGTCAGCATTCTACCGTTCTGAGAGATTCTGGGTTCTAGAATCAATGGACGGCAGAGTTCTGGAATGTCAGGGTGTCCAAACTCTAGAATTCTTCCGTGTCTGAACTCGTGAGTCATTCAATGTCCACATTCCGTATCACAGGGTGTCTGAATTCCAGAAGCACCAAATGTCTGCATTCTAGAATCGGAATGTGGCAGAATTCTAGAATGCACAGCACGGCGGAATTCGAAAGTCCTAAAATGCCTGCGATCGGGAAGTTAAGGTGTCTGACATCCAGAATGCTACCACGTCAGAATTATACCATTCTGAAAGATTCTGGGATCTAGAATCAATGGACGGCTGAGTTCCAGAATGTCAGGGTGGCAAAACTCTAGAATCCTGGCGTGTCTGAACTCGAGAGTCATTCAATGTCCACATTCCAGAACTCTGGATGTCTGAATTATAGAAGCACCAAATGTCTGCATTCTAGAATCGGAATGTGGCGGAATTCTAGAATGCACAGCACGGCGGAATTCTAAAACCCTAAAATGACTGCTATCCGGAAGTTAAGGTGTCTGACATCAAGAAAGCTACCAAGTCAGAATTACACCATTCTGAAAGATTCTGGGATCTAGAATCAATGGACGGCTGAGTTCCAGAATGTCAGGGTGGCAAAACTCTAGAATCCTTGCCTGTCTGAACCCGAGAGTCATTCAATGTCCACATTCCAGAACTCTGTATGTCTGAATTATAGAAGCACCAAATGTCTGCATTCTAGAATCGGAATGTGGCGGAATTCTAGAATGCACAGCACCGCGGAATTCTAAAGTCCTAAAATGCCTACTAGCCGAAAGTTAAGGTGTCTGATGACCAGAATGTTACTAGGTCAGCATTCTAACGTTCTGAGAGATTCTGGGTTCTAGAATCAATGGACGGCAGAGTTCTGGAATGTCAGGGTGTCCAAACTCTAGAATCCTTCAGTGTTTGAACTCGAGAGTCATTCAATTTCCATATTCCGGGTCACAGGGTGACTGAATTCCAGAAGCACCAAATGTCTGCATTCTAGAATCGGAATGTGGCGGAATTCTAGAATGCACAGCACGGCGGAATTCTAAAGTCCTAAAATGCCTACTAGCCGAAAGTTAAGGTGTCTGATGACCGGAATGTTACTAGGTCAGCATTCTACCGTTCTGAGAGATTCTGGGTTCTAGAATCAATGGACGGCAGAGTTCTGGAATATCAGGGTGTCCAAACTCTAGAATCCTTCAGTGTTTGAACTCGAGAGTCATTCAATTTCCATATTCCGGGTCACAGGGTGACTGAATTCCAGAAGCACCAAATGTCTGCATTCTAGAATCGGAATGTGGTGGAATTCTAGAATGCACGGCACGGCTGAATTCGAAAGTCCTAAAATGCCTGCTATCCGGAAGTTAAGGTGTATGACATCCAGAATGCTACCACGTCAGAGTTATACCATTCTCAAAGATTCTGGGATCTAGAATCAATGGACGGCTGAGTTCCAGAATGTCAGGGTGGCAAAACTCTAGAATCCTTGCGTGTCTGAACTCGAGAGTCATTCAATGTCCACATTCCAGAACTCTGGATGTCTGAATTATAGAAGCACCAATTGTCTGCATTCTAGAATCGGAATGTGGCGGAATTCTAGAATGCACAGCACGGCGCAATTCTAAAGTCCTAAAATGCCTGCTCTCCGGAAGTTAAGGTGTCTGAATCCAGAATGTTACTAGGTCAGCATTCTACAGTTCTGAGAGATTCTGGGTTCTAGAATCAATGGACGGCAGAGATCTGGCATGTCAGGTTGTCCAAACTCTAGAATCCTTGCGTGTCTGAACTCGAGAGTCATTCAGTGTCCACATTCCGGATCACAGGGTGTCTGAATTCCAGAAGCACCAAATGTCTGCATTCTAGAATCGGAATGTTGTAGAATTCTAGAACGCACAACACGGCGGAATTCTAAAGTCCTAAAATGCCTACTATCCGGAAGTTAAGGTGTCTGACATCAAGAATGCTGCCAAGTCAGAATTATACCATTCTGAAAGATTCTGTGATCTAGATTGAATGGACGGCTGAGTTCCAGAATGTCAGGGTGGCAAAACTCTAGAATCCTTGCGTGTCTGAACTCGAGAGTCATTCAATGTCCACATTCCAGAACTCTGGATGTCTGAATTATAGAAGCACCAAATGTCTGCATTCTAGAATCGGAATGTGGCGGAATTCTAGAATGCACAGCAAGGCGGAATTCTAACATCCTAAAATGCCAGCTATCCGGAAGTTAAGGTGTATGACATCCAGAATGCTGCTACGTCAGAGTTATACCATTCTCAAAGATTCTGGGATCTAGAATCAATGGATGGAGGAGTTCCAGAATGTCAGGGTGGCAAAACTCTAGAATCCTTGCGTGTCTGAACTCGAGAGTCATTCAATGTCCACATTTCAGAACTCTGTATGTCTGAATTATAGAAGCACCAAATGTCTGCATTCTAGAATCGGAATGTGGCGGAATTCTAGAATGCACAGCACGGCGGAATTCTAAAGTCCTAAAATGCCTGCTATCCGGAAGTTAAGGTGTCTGACATCAAGAATGCTACCACGTCAGAATTATACCATTCTGAAACATTCTGGGATCTAGAATCAATGGACGGCTGAGTTCCAGAATGTCAGGGTGTCCTAACTCTAGAATCCTTGCATGTCTGAACTCGAGAGTCATTCAATATCCACATTCCAGGACTCTGGATGTCTGAAATATAGAAGCACCAAATGTCTGCATTCTAGAATCGGAATGTGGTAGAATTCTAGAATGCACAGCACGACAGAATTCTAAAGTCCTAAAATGCCTGCTATTCGGAAGTTACGGTGTCTGACAACCAGAATGTTACTAGGTCAGCATTCTACCGTTCTGAGAGATTCTGGGTTCTAGAATCAATGGACGGCAGAGTTCTGGAATGTCAGGGTGTCCAAACTCTAGAATCCTTCCGTGTCTGAACTCGTGAGTCATTCAATGTCCACATTCCGGATCACAGGGTGTCTGAATTCCAGAAGCACCAAATGTCTGCATTCTAGAATCGGAATGTGGCGGAATTCTAGAATGCACATCACGGCGGAATACGAAAGTCCTAAAATGCCTGCTATCGGGAAGTTAAGGTGTCTGACATCCAGAATGCTACCACGTCAGAATTATACCATTCTGAAAGATTCTGGGATCTAGAATCAATGGACGGCTGAGTTCCAGAATGTCAGGGTGTCAAAACTCTAGAATCCTTGCGTGTCTGAACTCGAGAGTCATTCAATGTCCACATTCCAGAACTCTGGATGTCTGCATTATAGAAGCACCAAATGTCTGCATTGTAGAATCGGAATGTGACGGAATTCTAGAATGCAGAGCAAGGCGGAATTCTAACATCCTAAAATGCCAGCTATCCGGAAGTTAAGGTGTCTGACATCAAGAATGCTACCAAGTCAGAATTATACCATTCTGAAAGATTCTGGGATCTAGAATCAATGGACGGCTGAGTTCCAGAATGCAAGGGTGGCAAAACTCTAGAATCCTTGCGTGTCTGAACTCGAGAGTCATTCAATGTCCACATTCCAGAACTCTGGATGTCTGAATTATAGAAGCACCAAATGTCTTCATTCTAGAATCAGAATGTGGCGGAATTCTAGAATGCACAGCACGGCGGAATTCTAAAGTCCTAAAATGCCTACTAGCCGAAAGTTAAGGTGTCTGATGACCAGTATGTTACTAGGTCAGCATTCTACCGTTCTGAGAGATTCTGGGTTCTTGAATCAATGGAAGGCAGAGTTCTGGAATGTCAGGGTGCTCAAACTCAAGAATACTTGCGTGTCTGAACTTGAGAGTCATTCAATGTCCACATTCCACATCACAGGGTGTCTGAATTCCAGAAGCACCAAATGACTGCATTCTAGAATCGGAATGTGGCGGAATTCCAGAATGCACAGCACGGCGGAATTCGAAAGTCCTAAAATGCCTGCTATCCGGAAGTTAAGGTGTCTGACATCCAGAATGCTACCACGTCAGAATTATACCATTCTGAAAGATTCTCGGATCTAGAATCAATGGACGGCTGAGTTCCAGAATGTCAGGGTTTCCAAACCCTAGAATCCTTGCATGTCTGAACTCGAGAGTCATTCAATATCCACATTCCAGGACTCTGGATGCCTGAAATATAGAAGCACCAAATGTCTGCATTCTAGAATCGGAATGTGTTAGAATTCTAGAATGCACAGCACGACAGAATTCTAAAGTCCTAAAATGCCTGCTATTCGGAAGTTAAGGTGTCTGACATCCAGAATGTTACTAGGTCACCATTCTACCATTCTGAAAGATTCTGGGTTCTAGAATCAATGGACGGCAGAGTTCTGGAATATCAGGGTGTCCAAACTCTAGAATCCTTCCGTGTCTGAACTCGTGAGTCATTCAATGTCCACATTCCGGATCACAGGGTGTCTGAATTCCAGAAGCACCAAATGTCTGCATTCTAGAATCGGAATGTGGCAGAATTCTAGAATGCACAGCACGGCGGAATTCGAAAGTCCTAAAATGCCTGCGATCGGGAAGTTAAGGTGTCTGACATCCAGAATGCTACCACGTCAGAATTATACCATTCTGAAAGATTCTGGGATCTAGAATCAATGGACGGCTGAGTTCCAGAATGTCAGGGTGGCAAAACTCTAGAATCCTTGCGTGTCTGAACTCGAGAGTCATTCAATGTCCACATTCCAGAACTCTGGATGTCTGAATTATAGAAACACCAAATGTCTGCATTCTAGAATCGGAATGTGGCGGAATTCTAGAATGCACAGCACGGCGGAATTCTAAAATCCTAAAATGACTGCTATCCGGAAGTTAAGGTGTCTGACATCAAGAATGCTACCAAGTCAGAATTACACCATTCTGAAAGATTCTGGGATCTAGAATCAATGGACGGCTGAGTTCCAGAATGTCAGGTTGGCAAAACTCTAGAATCCTTGCGTGTCTGAACTCGAGAGTCATTCAATGTCCACATTCCAGAACTCTGGATGTCTGAATTATAGAAGCACCAAATGTCTGCATTCTAGAATCGGAATGTGGCGGAATTCTAGAATGCACAGCACGGCGGAATTCTAAAGTCCTAAAATGCCTACTAGCCGAAAGTTAAGGTGTCTGATGACCAGAATGTTACTAGGTCAGCATTCTAACGTTCTGAGAGATTCTGGGTTCTAGAATCAATGGACGGCACAGTTCTGGAATGTCAGGGTGTCCAAACTCTAGAATCCTACAGTGTTTGAACTCGAGAGTCATTCAATTTCCATATTCCGGGTCACAGGGTGACTGAATTCCAGAATCACCAAATGTCTGCATTCTAGAATCGGAATGTGGTAGAATTCTAGAATGCACAGCACGACAGAATTCTAAAGTCCTAAAATGCCTGCTATTCGGAAGTTACGGTGTCTGACAACCAGAATGTTACTAGGTCAGCATTCTACCGTTCTGAGAGATTCTGGGTTCTAGAATCAATGGACGGCAGAGTTCTGGAATGTCAGGGTGTCCAAACTCTAGAATCCTTCCGTGTCTGAACTCGTGAGTCATTCAATGTCCACATTCCGGATCACAGGGTGTCTGAATTCCAGAAGCACCAAATGTCTGCATTCTAGAATCGGAATGTGGCGGAATTCTAGAATGCACATCACGGCGGAATACGAAAGTCCTAAAATGCCTGCTATCGGGAAGTTAAGGTGTCTGACATCCAGAATGCTACCACGTCAGAATTATACCATTCTGAAAGATTCTGGGATCTAGAATCAATGGACAGCTGAGTTCCAGAATGTCAGGGTGTCAAAACTCTAGAATCCTTGCGTGTCTGAACTCGAGAGTCATTCAATGTCCACATTCCAGAACTCTGGATGTCTGCATTATAGAAGCACCAAATGTCTGCATTGTAGAATCGGAATGTGGCGGAATTCTAGAATGCACAGCAAGGCGGAATTCTAACATCCTAAAATGCCAGCTATCCGGAAGTTAAGGTGTCTGACATCAAGAATGCTACCAAGTCAGAATTATACCATTCTGAAAGATTCTGGGATCTAGAATCAATGGACGGCTGAGTTCCAGAATGTCAGGTTGGGAAAATTCTAGAATCCTTGCGTGTCTGAACTCGAGAGTCATTCAATGTCCACATTCCAGAACTCTGGATGTCTGAATTATAGAAGCACCAAATGTCTTCATTCTAGAATCGGAATTTGGCGGAATTCTAAAATGCACAGCACGGCGGAATTCTAAAGTCCTAAAATGCCTACTAGCCGAAAGTTAAGGTGTCTGATGACCAGTATGTTACTAGGTCAGCATTCTACCGTTCTGAGAGATTCTGGGTTCTAGAATCAATGGATGGCAGAGTTCTGGAATGTCAGGGTGTTCAAACTCAAGAATACTTGCGTGTCTGAACTCGAGAGTCATTCAATGTCCACATTCCACATCACAGGGTGTCTGAATTCCAGAAGCAACAAATGACTGCATTCTAGAATCGGAATGTGGCGGAATTCTAGAATGCACAGCACGGCGGAATTCGAAAGTCCTAAAATGCCTGCTATCCGGAAGTTAAGGTGTCTGACATCCAGAATGCTACCACGTCAGAATTATACCATTCTGAAAGATTCTCGGATCTAGAATCAATGGACGGCTGAGTTCCAGAATGTCAGGGTTTCCAAACCGTAGAATCCTTGCATGTCTGAACTCGAGAGTCATTCAATATCCACATTCCAGGACTCTGGATGCCTGAAATATAGAAGCACCAAATGTCTGCATTCTAGAATCGGAATGTGTTAGAATTCTAGAATGCACAGCACGACAGAATTCTAAAGTCCTAAAATGCCTGCTATTCGGAAGTTAAGGTGTCTGACATCCAGAATGTTACTAGGTCAGCATTCTACCATTCTGAAAGATTCTGGGTTCTAGAATCAATGGACGGCAGAGTTCTGGAATATCAGGGTGTCCAAACTCTAGAATCCTTCCGTGTCTGAACTCGTGAGTCATTCAATGTCCACATTCCGGATCACAGGGTGTCTGAATTCCAGAAGCACCAAATGTCTGCATTCTAGAATCGGAATGTGGCAGAATTCTAGAATGCACAGCACGGCGGAATTCGAAAGTCCTAAAATGCCTGCGATCGGGAAGTTAAGGTGTCTGACATCCAGAATGCTACCACGTCAGAATTATACCATTCTGAAAGATTCTGGGATCTAGAATCAATGGACGGCTGAGTTCCAGAATGTCAGGGTAGCAAAACTCTAGAATCCTTGCGTGTCTGAACTCGAGAGTCATTCAATGTCCACATTCCAGAACTCTGGATGTCTGAATTATAGAAACACCAAATGTCTGCATTCTAGAATCGGAATGTGGCGGAATTCTAGAATGCACAGCACGGCGGAATTCTAAAATCCTAAAATGACTGCTATCCGGAAGTTAAGGTGTCTGACATCAAGAATGCTACCAAGTCAGAATTACACCATTCTGAAAGATTCTGGGATCTAGAATCAATGGACGGCTGAGTTCCAGAATGTCAGGTTGGCAAAACTCTAGAATCCTTGCGTGTCTGAACTCGAGAGTCATTCAATGTCCACATTCCAGAACTCTGGATGTCTGAATTATAGAAGCACCAAATGTCTGCATTCTAGAATCGGAATGTGGCGGAATTCTAGAATGCACAGCACGGCGGAATTCTAAAGTCCTAAAATGCCTACTAGCCGAAAGTTAAGGTGTCTGATGACCAGAATGTTACTAGGTCAGCATTCTAACGTTCTGAGAGATTCTGGGTTCTAGAATCAATGGACGGCACAGTTCTGGAATGTCAGGGTGTCCAAACTCTAGAATCCTACAGTGTTTGAACTCGAGAGTCATTCAATTTCCATATACCGGGTCACAGGGTGACTGAATTCCAGAATCACCAAATGTCTGCATTCTAGAATCGGAATGTGGTGGAATTCTAGAATGCACAGCACGGCGGAATTCTAAAGTCCTAAAATGCCTACTAGCCGAAAGTTAAGGTGTCTGATGACCAGAATGTTACTAGGTCAGCATTCTACCGTTCTGAGAGATTCTGTGTTCTAGAATCAATGGACGGCAGAGTTCTGGAATATCAGGGTGTCCAAACTCTAGAATCCTTCAATGTTTGAATTCGAGAGTCATTCAATTTCCATATTCCGGGTCACAGGGTGACTGAATTCCAGAAGCACCAAATGTCTGCATTCTAGAATCGGAATGTGGCGGAATTCTAGAATGCACAGCATGGCGGAATTCGAAAGTCCTAAAATGCCTGCTATCCGGAAGTTAAGGTGTCTGACATCCACAATGCTACCACGTCAGAGTTACACCATTCTCAAAGATTCTGGGATCTAGAATCAATGGACGGCTGAGTTCCAGAATGTCAGGGTTTCCAAACCCTAGAATCCTTGCATGTCTGAACTCGAGAGTCATTCAATATCCACATTCCAGGACTCTGGATGCCTGAAATATAGAAGCACCAAATGTCTGCATTCTAGAATCGGAATGTGGTAGAATTCTAGAATGCACAGCACGACAGAATTCTAAAGTCCTAAAATGCCTGCTATTCCGAAGTTAAGGTGTCTGACATCCAGAATGTTCCTAGGTCAGCATTCTACCATTCTGAGAGATTCTGGGTTCTAGAATCAATGGACGGCAGAGTTCTGGAATGTCAGGCTGTCCAAACTCTAGAATCCTTCCGTGTCTGAACTCGTGAGTCATTCAATGTCCACATTCCGTATCACAGGGTGTCTGAATTCCAGAAGCACCAAATGTCTGCATTCTAGAATCGGAATGTGGCAGAATTCTAGAATGCACAGCACGGCGGAATTCGAAAGTCCTAAAATGCCTGCGATCGGGAAGTTAAGGTGTCTGACATCCAGAATGCTACCACGTCAGAATTATACCATTCTGAAAGATTCTGGGATCTAGAATCAATGGACGGCTGAGTTCCAGAATGTCAGGGTGGCAAAACTCTAGAATCCTTGCGTGTCTGAACTCGAGAGTCATTCAATGTCCACATTCCAGAACTCTGGATGTCTGAATTATAGAAGCACCAAATGTCTGCATTCTAGAATCGGAATGTGGCGGAATTCTAGAATGCACAGCACGGCGGAATTCTAAAATCCTAAAATGACTGCTATCCGGAAGTTAAGGTGTCTGACATCAAGAATGCTACCAAGTCAGAATTACACCATTCTGAAAGATTCTGGGATCTAGAATCAATGGACGGCTGAGTTCCAGAATGTCAGGGTGGTAAAACTCTAGAATCCTTGCGTGTCTGAACTCGAGAGTCATTCAATGTCCACATTCCAGAACTCTGGATGTCTGAATTATAGAAGCACCAAATGTCTGCATTCTAGAATCGGAATGTGGCGGAATTCTAGAATGCACAGCACGGCGGAATTCTAAAGTCCTAAAATGCCTACTAGCCGAAAGTTAATGTGTCTGATGACCAGAATGTTACTAGGTCAGCATTCTAACGTTCTGAGAGGTTCTGGGTTCTAGAATCAATGGACGGCTGAGTTCTGGAATGTCAGGGTGTCCAAACTCTAGAATCCTTCAGTGTTTGAACTCGAGAGTCATTCAATTTCCATATTCCGGGTCACAGGGTGACTGAATTCCAGAAGTACCAAATGTCTGCATTCTAGAATCGGAATGTGGCGGAATTCTAGAATGCACAGCACAGCGGAATTCTAAAGTCCTAAAATGCCTACTAGCCGAAAGTTAAGGTGTCTGATGACCAGAATGTTACTAGGTCAGCATTCTACCGTTCTGAGAGATTCTGGGTTCTAGAATCAATGGACGGCAGAGTTCTGGAATATCAGGGTGTCCAAACTCTAGAATCCTTCAGTGTTTGAACTCGAGTGTCATTCAATTTCCATATTCCGGGTCACAGGGTGACTGAATTCCAGAAGCACCAAATGTCTGCATTCTAGAATCGGAATGTGGCGGAATTCTAGAATGCACAGCACGGCGGAATTCGAAAGTCCTAAAATGCCTGCTATCCGGAAGTTAAGGTGTATGACATCCAGAATGCTACTAGGTCAGAGTTATACCATTCTCAAACATTCTGGGATCTAGAATCAATGGACGGCTGAGTTCCAGAATGTCAGGGTGGCAAAACTCTAGAATCCTTGCGTGTCTGAACTCGAGAGTCATTCAATGTCCACATTCCAGAACTCTGTATGTCTGTATTATAGAAGCACCAAATGTCTGCATTCTAGAATCGGAATGTGGCGGAATTCTAGAATGCACAGCACGGCGGAATTCGAAAGTCCTAAAATGCCTGCTATCCGGAAGTTAAGGTGTCTGACATCAAGAATGCTACCACGTCAGAATTATACCATTCTGAAACATTCTGGGATCTAGAATTAATGGACGGCTGAGTTCCAGAATGTCAGGGTGTCCTAACTCTAGAATCCTTGCATGTCTGAACTCGAGAGTCATTCAATATCCACATTCCAGGACTCTGGATGTCTGAAATATAGAAGCACCAAATGTCTGCATTCTAGAATCGGAATGTGGTAGAATTCTAGAATGCAAAGCACGACAGAATTCTAAAGTCCTAAAATGCCTGCTATTCGGAAGTTAAGGTGTCTGACATCCAGAATGTTACTAGGTCAGCATTCTACCGTTCTGAGGGATTCTGGGTTCTAGTATCAATGGACGGCAGAGTTCTGGAATGTCAGGCTGTCCAAACTCTAGAATACTTCCGTGTCTGAACTCGTGAGTCATTCAATGTCCACATTCCGGATCACAGGGTGTCTGAATTCCAGAAGCACCAAATGTCTGCATTCTAGAATCGGAATGTGGCGGAATTCTAGAATGCACATCACGGCGGAATACGAAAGTCCTAAAATGCCTGCTATCGGGAAGTTAAGGTGTCTGACATCCAGAATGCTACCACGTCAGAATTATACCATTCTGAAAGATTCTGGGATCTAGAATCAATGGACGGCTGAGTTCCAGAATGTCAGGGTGTCAAAACTCTAGAATCCTTGCGTGTCTGAACTCGAGAGTCATTCAATGTCCACATTCCAGAACTCTGGATGTCTGCATTATAGAAGCAACAAATGTCTGCATTGTAGAATCGGAATGTGACGGAATTCTAGAATGCAGAGCAAGGCGGAATTCTAACATCCTAAAATGCCAGCTATCCGGAAGTTAAGGTGTCTGACATCAAGAATGCTACCAAGTCAGAATTATACCATTCTGAAAGATTCTGGGATCTAGAATCAATGGACGGCTGAGTTCCAGAATGCAAGGGTGGCAAAACTCTAGAATCCTTGCGTGTCTGAACTCGAGAGTCATTCAATGTCCACATTCCAGAACTCTGGATGTCTGAATTATAGAAGCACCAAATGTCTTCATTCTAGAATCAGAATGTGGCGGAATTCTAGAATGCACAGCACGGCGGAATTCTAAAGTCCTAAAATGCCTACTAGCCGAAAGTTAAGGTGTCTGATGACCAGTATGTTACTAGGTCAGCATTCTACCGTTCTGAGAGATTCTGGGTTCTTGAATCAATGGAAGGCAGAGTTCTGGAATGTCAGGGTGCTCAAACTCAAGAATACTTGCGTGTCTGAACTTGAGAGTCATTCAATGTCCACATTCCACATCACAGGGTGTCTGAATTCCAGAAGCACCAAATGACTGCATTCTAGAATCGGAATGTGGCGGAATTCCAGAATGCACAGCACGGCGGAATTCGAAAGTCCTAAAATGCCTGCTATCCGGAAGTTAAGGTGTCTGACATCCAGAATGCTACCACGTCAGAATTATACCATTCTGAAAGATTCTCGGATCTAGAATCAATGGACGGCTGAGTTCCAGAATGTCAGGGTTTCCAAACCCTAGAATCCTTGCATGTCTGAACTCGAGAGTCATTCAATATCCACATTCCAGGACTCTGGATGCCTGAAATATAGAAGCACCAAATGTCTGCATTCTAGAATCGGAATGTGTTAGAATTCTAGAATGCACAGCACGACAGAATTCTAAAGTCCTAAAATGCCTGCTATTCGGAAGTTAAGGTGTCTGACATCCAGAATGTTACTAGGTCACCATTCTACCATTCTGAAAGATTCTGGGTTCTAGAATCAATGGACGGCAGAGTTCTGGAATATCAGGGTGTCCAAACTCTAGAATCCTTCCGTGTCTGAACTCGTGAGTCATTCAATGTCCACATTCCGGATCACAGGGTGTCTGAATTCCAGAAGCACCAAATGTCTGCATTCTAGAATCGGAATGTGGCAGAATTCTAGAATGCACAGCACGGCGGAATTCGAAAGTCCTAAAATGCCTGCGATCGGGAAGTTAAGGTGTCTGACATCCAGAATGCTACCACGTCAGAATTATACCATTCTGAAAGATTCTGGGATCTAGAATCAATGGACGGCTGAGTTCCAGAATGTCAGGGTGGCAAAACTCTAGAATCCTTGCGTGTCTGAACTCGAGAGTCATTCAATGTCCACATTCCAGAACTCTGGATGTCTGAATTATAGAAACACCAAATGTCTGCATTCTAGAATCGGAATGTGGCGGAATTCTAGAATGCACAGCACGGCGGAATTCTAAAATCCTAAAATGACTGCTATCCGGAAGTTAAGGTGTCTGACATCAAGAATGCTACCAAGTCAGAATTACACCATTCTGAAAGATTCTGGGATCTAGAATCAATGGACGGCTGAGTTCCAGAATGTCAGGTTGGCAAAACTCTAGAATCCTTGCGTGTCTGAACTCGAGAGTCATTCAATGTCCACATTCCAGAACTCTGGATGTCTGAATTATAGAAGCACCAAATGTCTGCATTCTAGAATCGGAATGTGGCGGAATTCTAGAATGCACAGCACGGCGGAATTCTAAAGTCCTAAAATGCCTACTAGCCGAAAGTTAAGGTGTCTGATGACCAGAATGTTACTAGGTCAGCATTCTAACGTTCTGAGAGATTCTGGGTTCTAGAATCAATGGACGGCACAGTTCTGGAATGTCAGGGTGTCCAAACTCTAGAATCCTACAGTGTTTGAACTCGAGAGTCATTCAATTTCCATATTCCGGGTCACAGGGTGACTGAATTCCAGAATCACCAAATGTCTGCATTCTAGAATCGGAATGTGGTAGAATTCTAGAATGCACAGCACGACAGAATTCTAAAGTCCTAAAATGCCTGCTATTCGGAAGTTACGGTGTCTGACAACCAGAATGTTACTAGGTCAGCATTCTACCGTTCTGAGAGATTCTGGGTTCTAGAATCAATGGACGGCAGAGTTCTGGAATGTCAGGGTGTCCAAACTCTAGAATCCTTCCGTGTCTGAACTCGTGAGTCATTCAATGTCCACATTCCGGATCACAGGGTGTCTGAATTCCAGAAGCACCAAATGTCTGCATTCTAGAATCGGAATGTGGCGGAATTCTAGAATGCACATCACGGCGGAATACGAAAGTCCTAAAATGCCTGCTATCGGGAAGTTAAGGTGTCTGACATCCAGAATGCTACCACGTCAGAATTATACCATTCTGAAAGATTCTGGGATCTAGAATCAATGGACAGCTGAGTTCCAGAATGTCAGGGTGTCAAAACTCTAGAATCCTTGCGTGTCTGAACTCGAGAGTCATTCAATGTCCACATTCCAGAACTCTGGATGTCTGCATTATAGAAGCACCAAATGTCTGCATTGTAGAATCGGAATGTGGCGGAATTCTAGAATGCACAGCAAGGCGGAATTCTAACATCCTAAAATGCCAGCTATCGGGAAGTTAAGGTGTCTGACATCAAGAATGCTACCAAGTCAGAATTATACCATTCTGAAAGATTCTGGGATCTAGAATCAATGGACGGCTGAGTTCCAGAATGTCAGGTTGGGAAAATTCTAGAATCCTTGCGTGTCTGAACTCGAGAGTCATTCAATGTCCACATTCCAGAACTCTGGATGTCTGAATTATAGAAGCACCAAATGTCTTCATTCTAGAATCGGAATTTGGCGGAATTCTAAAATGCACAGCACGGCGGAATTCTAAAGTCCTAAAATGCCTACTAGCCGAAAGTTAAGGTGTCTGATGACCAGTATGTTACTAGGTCAGCATTCTACCGTTCTGAGAGATTCTGGGTTCTAGAATCAATGGATGGCAGAGTTCTGGAATGTCAGGGTGTTCAAACTCAAGAATACTTGCGTGTCTGAACTCGAGAGTCATTCAATGTCCACATTCCACATCACAGGGTGTCTGAATTCCAGAAGCAACAAATGACTGCATTCTAGAATCGGAATGTGGCGGAATTCTAGAATGCACAGCACGGCGGAATTCGAAAGTCCTAAAATGCCTGCTATCCGGAAGTTAAGGTGTCTGACATCCAGAATGCTACCACGTCAGAATTATACCATTCTGAAAGATTCTCGGATCTAGAATCAATGGACGGCTGAGTTCCAGAATGTCAGGGTTTCCAAACCGTAGAATCCTTGCATGTCTGAACTCGAGAGTCATTCAATATCCACATTCCAGGACTCTGGATGCCTGAAATATAGAAGCATCAAATGTCTGCATTCTAGAATCGGAATGTGTTAGAATTCTAGAATGCACAGCACGACAGAATTCTAAAGTCCTAAAATGCCTGCTATTCGGAAGTTAAGGTGTCTGACATCCAGAATGTTACTAGGTCAGCATTCTACCATTCTGAAAGATTCTGGGTTCTAGAATCAATGGACGGCAGAGTTCTGGAATATCAGGGTGTCCAAACTCTAGAATCCTTCCGTGTCTGAACTCGTGAGTCATTCAATGTCCACATTCCGGATCACAGGGTGTCTGAATTCCAGAAGCACCAAATGTCTGCATTCTAGAATCGGAATGTGGCAGAATTCTAGAATGCACAGCACGGCGGAATTCGAAAGTCCTAAAATGCCTGCGATCGGGAAGTTAAGGTGTCTGACATCCAGAATGCTACCACGTCAGAATTATACCATTCTGAAAGATTCTGGGATGTAGAATCAATGGACGGCTGAGTTCCAGAATGTCAGGGTAGCAAAACTCTAGAATCCTTGCGTGTCTGAACTCGAGAGTCATTCAATGTCCACATTCCAGAACTCTGGATGTCTGAATTATAGAAACACCAAATGTCTGCATTCTAGAATCGGAATGTGGCGGAATTCTAGAATGCACAGCACGGCGGAATTCTAAAATCCTAAAATGACTGCTATCCGGAAGTTAAGGTGTCTGACATCAAGAATGCTACCAAGTCAGAATTACACCATTCTGAAAGATTCTGGGATCTAGAATCAATGGACGGCTGAGTTCCAGAATGTCAGGTTGGCAAAACTCTAGAATCCTTGCGTGTCTGAACTCGAGAGTCATTCAATGTCCACATTCCAGAACTCTGGATGTCTGAATTATAGAAGCACCAAATGTCTGCATTCTAGAATCGGAATGTGGCGGAATTCTAGAATGCACAGCACGGCGGAATTCTAAAGTCCTAAAATGCCTACTAGCCGAAAGTTAAGGTGTCTGATGACCAGAATGTTACTAGGTCAGCATTCTAACGTTCTGAGAGATTCTGGGTTCTAGAATCAATGGACGGCACAGTTCTGGAATGTCAGGGTGTCCAAACTCTAGAATCCTACAGTGTTTGAACTCGAGAGTCATTCAATTTCCATATACCGGGTCACAGGGTGACTGAATTCCAGAATCACCAAATGTCTGCATTCTAGAATCGGAATGTGGCGGAATTCTAGAATGCACAGCACGGCGGAATTCTAAAGTCCTAAAATGCCTACTAGCCGAAAGTTAAGGTGTCTGATGACCAGAATGTTACTAGGTCAGCATTCTACCGTTCTGAGAGATTCTGTGTTCTAGAATCAATGGACGGCAGAGTTCTGGAATATCAGGGTGTCCAAACTCTAGAATCCTTCAATGTTTGAATTCGAGAGTCATTCAATTTCCATATTCCGGGTCACAGGGTGACTGAATTCCAGAAGCACCAAATGTCTGCATTCTAGAATCGGAATGTGGCGGAATTCTAGAATGCACAGCATGGCGGAATTCGAAAGTCCTAAAATGCCTGCTATCCGGAAGTTAAGGTGTCTGACATCCACAATGCTACCACGTCAGAGTTATACCATTCTCAAAGATTCTGGGATCTAGAATCAAAGGACGGCTGAGTTCCAGAATGTCAGGGTTTCCAAACCCTAGAATCCTTGCATGTCTGAACTCGAGAGTCATTCAATATCCACATTCCAGGACTCTGGATGCCTGAAATATAGAAGCACCAAATGTCTGCATTCTAGAATCGGAATGTGGTAGAATTCTAGAATGCACAGCACGACAGAATTCTAAAGTCCTAAAATGCCTGCTATTCCGAAGTTAAGGTGTCTGACATCCAGAATGTTCCTAGGTCAGCATTCTACCATTCTGAGAGATTCTGGGTTCTAGAATCAATGGACGGCAGAGTTCTGGAATGTCAGGCTGTCCAAACTCTAGAATCCTTCCGTGTCTGAACTCGTGAGTCATTCAATGTCCACATTCCGTATCACAGGGTGTCTGAATTCCAGAAGCACCAAATGTCTGCATTCTAGAATCGGAATGTGGCAGAATTCTAGAATGCACAGCACGGCGGAATTCGAAAGTCCTAAAATGCCTGCGATCGGGAAGTTAAGGTGTCTGACATCCAGAATGCTACCACGTCAGAATTATACCATTCTGAAAGATTCTGGGATCTAGAATCAATGGACGGCTGAGTTCCAGAATGTCAGGGTGGCAAAACTCTAGAATCCTTGCGTGTCTGAACTCGAGAGTCATTCAATGTCCACATTCCAGAACTCTGGATGTCTGAATTATAGAAGCACCAAATGTCTGCATTCTAGAATCGGAATGTGGCGGAATTCTAGAATGCACAGCACGGCGGAATTCTAAAATCCTAAAATGACTGCTATCCGGAAGTTAAGGTGTCTGACATCAAGAATGCTACCAAGTCAGAATTACACCATTCTGAAAGATTCTGGGATCTAGAATCAATGGACGGCTGAGTTCCAGAATGTCAGGGTGGTAAAACTCTAGAATCCTTGCGTGTCTGAACTCGAGAGTCATTCAATGTCCACATTCCAGAACTCTGGATGTCTGAATTATAGAAGCACCAAATGTCTGCATTCTAGAATCGGAATGTGGCGGAATTCTAGAATGCACAGCACGGCGGAATTCTAAAGTCCTAAAATGCCTACTAGCCGAAAGTTAATGTGTCTGATGACCAGAATGTTACTAGGTCAGCATTCTAACGTTCTGAGAGATTCTGGGTTCTAGAATCAATGGACGGCTGAGTTCTGGAATGTCAGGGTGTCCAAACTCTAGAATCCTTCAGTGTTTGAACTCGAGAGTCATTCAATTTCCATATTCCGGGTCACAGGGTGACTGAATTCCAGAAGTACCAAATGTCTGCATTCTAGAATCGGAATGTGGCGGAATTCTAGAATGCACAGCACAGCGGAATTCTAAAGTCCTAAAATGCCTACTAGCCGAAAGTTAAGGTGTCTGATGACCAGAATGTTACTAGGTCAGCATTCTACCGTTCTGAGAGATTCTGGGTTCTAGAATCAATGGACGGCAGAGTTCTGGAATATCAGGGTGTCCAAACTCTAGAATCCTTCAGTGTTTGAACTCGAGTGTCATTCAATTTCCATATTCCGGGTCACAGGGTGACTGAATTCCAGAAGCACCAAATGTCTGCATTCTAGAATCGGAATGTGGCGGAATTCTAGAATGCACAGCACGGCGGAATTCGAAAGTCCTAAAATGCCTGCTATCCGGAAGTTAAGGTGTATGACATCCAGAATGCTACTACGTCAGAGTTATACCATTCTCAAACATTCTGGGATCTAGAATCAATGGACGGCTGAGTTCCAGAATGTCAGGGTGGCAAAACTCTAGAATCCTTGCGTGTCTGAACTCGAGAGTCATTCAATGTCCACATTCCAGAACTCTGTATGTCTGTATTATAGAAGCACCAAATGTCTGCATTCTAGAATCGGAATGTGGCGGAATTCTAGAATGCACAGCACGGCGGAATTCGAAAGTCCTAAAATGCCTGCTATCCGGAAGTTAAGGTGTCTGACATCAAGAATGCTACCACGTCAGAATTATACCATTCTGAAACATTCTGGGATCTAGAATTAATGGACGGCTGAGTTCCAGAATGTCAGGGTGTCCTAACTCTAGAATCCTTGCATGTCTGAACTCGAGAGTCATTCAATATCCACATTCCAGGACTCTGGATGTCTGAAATATAGAAGCACCAAATGTCTGCATTCTAGAATCGGAATGTGGTAGAATTCTAGAATGCAAAGCACGACAGAATTCTAAAGTCCTAAAATGCCTGCTATTCGGAAGTTAAGGTGTCTGACATCCAGAATGTTACTAGGTCAGCATTCTACCGTTCTGAGGGATTCTGGGTTCTAGTATCAATGGACGGCAGAGTTCTGGAATGTCAGGCTGTCCAAACTCTAGAATACTTCCGTGTCTGAACTCGTGAGTCATTCAATGTCCACATTCCGGATCACAGGGTGTCTGAATTCCAGAAGCACCAAATGTCTGCATTCTAGAATCCTAATGTGGCGGAATTCTAGAATGCACATCACGGCGGAATTCGAAAGTCGTAAAATGCCTGCTATCGGGAAGTTAAGGTGTCTGACATCCAGAATGCTACCACGTCAGAATTATACCAGTCTGAAAGATTCTGGGATCTAGAATCAATGGACGGCTGAGTTCCAGAATGTCAGGGTGGCAAAACTCTAGAATCCTTGCGTGTCTGAACTCGAGAGTCATTCAATGTCCACATTCCAGAACTCTGGATGTCTGAATTATAGAAGCACCAAATGTCTGCATTGTAGAATCGGAATGTGGCGGAATTCTAGAATGCACAGCAAGGCGGAATTCTAAAATCCTAAAATGCCAGCTATCCGGAAGTTAAGGTGTCTGACATCAAGAATGCTACCAAGTCAGAATTATACCATTCTGAAAGATTCTGGGATCTAGAATCAATGGACGGCTGAGTTCCAGAATGTCAGGTTGGGAAAATTCTAGAATCCTTGCGTGTCTGAACTCGAGAGTCATTCAATGTCCACATTCCACAACTCTGGATGTCTGAATTATAGAAGCACCAAATGTCTCCATTCTAGAATCGGAATGTGGCGGAATTCTAGAATGCACAGCACCACGCCAATTCTAAAGTCCTAAAATGCCTGCTATCCGGAAGTTAATGTGTCTGACATCAAGAATGCTACCAAATCAGAATTATACCATTCTGAAAGATTCTGGGATCTAGAATCAATGGATGGCTGAGTTCCAGAATGTCAGGGTGGCAAAATTCTAGAATCCTTGTGTGTCTGAACTCGAGAGTCATTCAATGTCCACATTCCAGAACTCTGGATGTCTGAATTATAGAAGAACCAAATGTCTGCATTCTAGAATCGGAATGTGGCGGAATTCTAGAATGCACAGCACGGCGGAATTCTAATGTCCTAAAATGCCTGCTATCCGGAAGGTAAGGTGTCTGACATCAAGAATGCTACCAAGTCAGAATTATACCATTCTGAAAGATTCTGGGATCTAGAATCAATGGACGGCTGAGTTCCAGAATGTCAGGGTGGCAAAACACTAGAATCCTTGCGTGTCTGAACTCGAGAGTCATTCAATGTCCACATTCCAGAACTCTGGATGTCTGAATTATAGAAGCAACAAATGTCTGCATTCTAGAATCGGAATGTGGCGGAATTCTAGAATGCACAGCACGGCGGAATTCTAAAGTCCTAAAATGCCTACTAGCCGAAAGTTAAGGTGTCTGATGACCAGTATGTTACTAGGTCAGCATTCTACCGTTCTGAGAGATTCTGGGTTCTAGAATCAATGGACGGCAGAGATCTGGAATGTCAGGGTGTTCAAACTCTAGAATCCTTGCGTGTCTGAACTCGAGAGTCATTCAATGTCCACATTCCGGATCACAGAGTGTCTGAATTCCAGAAGCACCAAATGTCTGCATTCTAGAATCGGAATGTGGTAGAATTCTAGAATGCACAGCACGGCGGAATTCTAAAGTCCTAAAATGCCTGCTATCCGGAAGTTAAGGTGTCTGACATCCAGAATGGTACCACATCAGAGTTATACCATTCTGATACATTCTGGGATCTAGAATCAATGGACAGCTGAGTTCCAGAATGTCAGGGTGGCAAAACTCTAGAATCCTTGCGTGTCTGAACTCGAGAGTCATTCAATGTCCACATTCCAGAGCTCTGGATGTCTGAAATATAGAAGCACCAAATGTCTGCATTCTAGAATCGGAATGTGGCGGAATTCTAGAATGCACATCACAGCGGAATTTTAAAGTCCTAAAATGCCTGCTATACGGAAGTCAAGGTGTCTGACATCCAGAATGTTACTAAGTCAGCATTCTACCGTTCTGAGAGATTCTGGGTTCTAGAATCAATGGATGGCAGAGTTCTGGAATGTCAGGTTGTTCAAACTCAAGAATACTTGCGTGTCTGAACTCGAGAGTCATTCAATGTCCACATTCCGCATCACAGGGTGTCTGAATTCCAGAAGCACCAAATGTCTGCATTCTAGAATCGGAATGTGGCGGAATTCTAGAATGCACAGCACGGCAGAATTCGAAAGTCCTAAAATGCCTGCTATCCGGAAGTTAAGGTGTCTGACATCCACAATGCTACCACGTCAGAATTATACCATTCTGAAAGATTCTGGGATCTAGAATCAATGGACGGCTGAGTTCCAGAATGTCAGGGTTTCCAAACCCTAGAATCCTTGCATGTCTGAACTCGAGAGTCATTCAATATCCACATTCCAGGACTCTGGATGCCTGAAATATAGAAGCACCAAATGTCTGCATTCTAGAATCGGAATGTGGCGGAATTCTAGAATGCACAGCACGGCGGAATTCTAAAATCCTAAAATGACTGCTATCCGGAAGTTAAGGTGTCTGACATCAAGAAAGCTACCAAGTCAGAATTACACCATTCTGAAAGATTATGGGATCTAGAATCAATGGACGGCTGAGTTCCAGAATGTCAGGGTGGCAAAACTCTAGAATCCTTGCGTGTCTGAACTCGAGAGTCATTCAATGTCCACATTCCAGAACTCTGGATGTCTGAATTATAGAAGCACCAAATGTCTGCATTCTAGAATCGGAATGTGGCGGAATTCTAGAATGCACAGCACGGCGGAATTCTAAAGTCCTAAAATGCCTACTAGCCGAAAGTTAAGGTGTCTGATGACCAGAATGTTACTAGGTCAGCATTCTAACGTTCTGAGAGATTCTGGGTTCTAGAATCAATGGACGGCAGAGTTCTGGAATGTCAGGGTGTCCAAACTCTAGAATCCTTCAGTGTTTGAACTCGAGAGTCATTCAATTTCCATATTCCGGGTCACAGGGTGACTGAATTCCAGAAGCACCAAATGTCTGCATTCTAGAATCGGAATGTGGCGGAATTCTAGAATGCACAGCACGGCGGAATTCTAAAGTCCTAAAATGCCTACTAGCCGAAAGTTAAGGTGTCTGATGACCAGAATGTTACTAGGTCAGCATTCTACCGTTCTGAGAGATTCTGGGTTCTAGAATCAATGGACGGCAGAGTTCTGGAATATCAGGGTGTCCAAACTCTAGAATCCTTCAGTGTTTGAACTCGAGAGTCATTCAATTTCCATTTTCCGTGTCACAGGGTGACTGAATTCCAGAAGTACCAAATGTCTGCATTCTAGAATCGGAATGTGGTGGAATTCTAGAATGCACGGCACGGCGGAATTCTAAAGTCCTAAAATGCCTGCTATCCGGAAGTTAAGGTGTATGACATCCAGAATGCTACCACGTCAGAGTTATACCATTCTCAAAGATTCTGGGATCTAGAATCAATGGACGGCTGAGTTCCAGAATGTCAGGGTGGCAAAACTAGAATCCTTGCGTGTCTGAACTCGAGAGTCATTCAATGTCCACATTCCAGAACTCTGGATGTCTGAATTATAGAAGCACCAAATGTCTGCATTCTAGAATCGGAATGTGGCGGAATTCTAGAATGCACAGCACGGCAGAATTCTAAAGTCCTAAAATGCCTGCTCTCCGGAAGTTAAGGTGTCTGAATCCAGAATGTTACTAGGTCAGCATTCTACAGTTCTGAGAGATTCTGGGTTCTAGAATCAATGGACGGCAGAGATCTGGCATGTCAGGATGTCCAAACTCTAGAATCCTTGCGTGTCTGAACTCGAGAGTCATTCAGTGTCCACATTCCGGATCACAGGGTGTCTGAATTCCAGAAGCACCAAATGTCTGCATTCTAGAATCGGAATGTTGTAGAATTCTAGAACGAACAACACGGCGGAATTCTAAAGTCCTAAAATGCCTGCTATCCGGAAGTTAAGGTGTCTGACATCAAGAATGCTGCCAAGTCAGAATTATACCATTCTGAAAGATTCTGTGATCTAGAATGAATGGACGGCTGAGTTCCAGAATGTCAGGGTGGCAAAACTCTAGAATCCTTGCGTGTCTGAACTCGAGAGTCATTCAATGTCCACATTCCAGAACTCTGGATGTCTGAATTATAGAAGCACCAAATGTCTGCATTCTAGAATCAGAATATGGCGGAATTCTAGAATGCACAGCAAGGCGGAATTCTAACATCCTAAAATGCCAGCTTTCCGGAAGTTAAGGTGTATGACATCCAGAATGCTACTACGTCAGAGTTATACCATTCTCAAAGATTCTGGGATCTAGAATCAATGGACGGCTGAGTTCCAGAATGTCAGGGTGGCAAAACTCTAGAATCCTTGCGTGTCTGAACTCGAGAGTCATTCAATGTCCACATTCCAGAACTCTGGATATCTGTATTATAGAAGCACCAAATGTCTGCATTCTAGAATCGGAATGTGGCGGAATTCTAGAATGCACAGCACGGCGGAATTCTAAAGTCCTAAAATGCCTGCTATCCGGAAGTTAAGGTGTCTGACATCAAGAATGCTACCACGTCAGAATTATGCCATTCTGAAACATTCTGGGATCTAGAATTAATTGACGGCTGAGTTCCAGAATGTCAGGGTGTCCTAACTCTAGAATCCTTGCATGTCTGAACTCGAGAGTCATTCAATATCCACATTCCAGGACTCTGGATGTCTGAAATATAGAAGCACCAAATGTCTGCATTCTAGAATCGGAATGTGGTAGAATTCTAGAATGCACAGCACGACAGAATTCTAAAGTCCTAAAATGCCTGCTATTCGGAAGTTAAGGTGTCTGACATCCAGAATGTTACTAGGTCAGCATTCTACCGTTCTGAGGGATTCTGGGTTCTAGAATCAATGGACGGCAGAGTTCTGGAATGTCAGGGTGTCCAAACTCTAGAATCCTTCCGTGTCTGAACTCGTGAGTCATTCAATGTCCACATTCCTGGTCACAGGGTGTCTGAATTCCAGAAGCACCAAATGTCTGCATTCTAGAATCGGAATGTGGCGGAATTCTAGAATGCACAGCACGGCGGAATTCGAAAGTCCTAAAATGCCTGCTATCCGGAAGTAAAGGTGTCTGACATCCAGAATGCTACCACGTCAGAATTATACCATTCTGAAAGATTCTGGGATCTAGAATCAATGGACGGCTGAGTTCCAGAATGTCAGGGTGGCAAAACTCTAGAATCCTTGGGTGTCTGAACTCGAGAGTCATTCAATGTCCACATTCCAGAACTCTGGATGTCTGCATTCTAGAAGCACCAAATGTATGCATTGTAGAATCGGAATGTGGCGGAATTCTAGAATGCACAGCAAGGCGGAATTCTAACATCCTAAAATGCCTGCTATCCGGAAGTTAAGGTGTCTGACATCAAGAATGCTACCAAGTCAGAATTATACCATTCTGAAAGATTCTGGGATCTAGAATCAATGGACGGCGGAGTTCCAGAATATCAGGGTGGCAAAACTCTAGAATCCTTGCGTGTCTGAACTCGAGAGTCATTCAATGTCCACATTTCAGAACTCTGTATGTCTGAATTATAGAAGCACCAAATGTCTGCATTCTAGAATCGGAATGTGGCGGAATTCTAGAATGCACAGCACGGCGGAATTCTAAAGTCCTAAAATGCCTGCTATCCGGAAGTTAAGGTGTCTGACATCAAGAATGCTACCACGTCAGAATTATACCATTCTGAAACATTCTGGGATCTAGAATCAATGGACGGCTGAGTTCCAGAATGTCAGGGTGTCCTAACTCTAGAATCCTTGCATGTCTGAACTCGAGAGTCATTCAATATCCACATTCCAGGACTCTGGATGTCTGAAATATAGAAGCACCAAATGTCTGCATTCTAGAATCGGAATGTGGTAGAATTCTAGAATGCACAGCACGACAGAATTCTAAAGTCCTAAAATGCCTGCTATTCGGAAGTTACGGTGTCTGACATCCAGAATGTTACTAGGTCAGCATTCTACCGTTCTGAAAGATTCTGGGTTCTAGAATCAATGGACGGCAGAGTTCTGGAATGTCAGGGTGTCCAAACTCTAGAATCCTTCCGTGTCTGAACTCGTGAGTCATTCAATGTCCACATTCCGGATCACAGGGTGTCTGAATTCCAGAAGCACCAAATGTCTGCATTCTAGAATCGGAATGTGGCGGAATTCTAGAATGCACATCACGGCGGAATACGAAAGTCCTAAAATGCCTGCTATCGGGAAGTTAAGGTGTCTGACATCCAGAATGCTACCACGTCAGAATTATACCATTCTGAAAGATTCTGGGATCTAGAATCAATGGACGGCTGAGTTCCAGAATGTCAGGGTGTCAAAACTCTAGAATCCTTGCGTGTCTGAACTCGAGAGTCATTCAATGTCCACATTCCAGAACTCTGGATGTCTGCATTATAGAAGCACCAAATGTCTGCATTGTAGAATCGGAATGTGGCGGAATTCTAGAATGCAGAGCAAGGCGGAATTCTAACATCCTAAAATGCCAGCTATCCGGAAGTTAAGGTGTCTGACATCAAGAATGCTACCAAGTCAGAATTATACCATTCTGAAAGATTCTGGGATCTAGAATCAATGGACGGCTGAGTTCCAGAATGTCAGGTTGGGAAAATTCTAGAATCCTTGCGTGTCTGAACTCGAGAGTCATTCAATGTCCACATTCCAGAACTCTGGATGTCTGAATTATAGAAGCACCAAATGTCTGCATTCTAGAATCGGAATGTGGCGGAATTCTAGAATGCACAGCACGGCGGAATTCTAATGTCCTAAAATGCCTACTAGCCGAAAGTTAAGGTGTCTGATGACCAGAATGTTACTAGGTCAGCATTCTAACGTTCTGAGAGATTCTGGGTTCTAGAATCAATGGACGGCAGAGTTCTGGAATGTCAGGGTGTCCAAACTCTAGAATCCTTCAGTGTTTGAACTCGAGAGTCATTCAATTTCCATATTCCGGGTCACAGGGTGACTGAATTCCAGAAGCACCAAATGTCTGCATTCTAGAATCGGAATGTGGCGGAATTCTAGAATGCACAGCACGGCGGAATTCGAAAGTCCTAAAATGCCTGCTATCCGGAAGTTAAGGTGTATGACATACAGAATGCTACTACGTCAGAGTTATACCATTCTCAAAGATTCTGGGATCTAGAATCAATGGACAGCTGAGTTCCAGAATGTCAGGGTGGCAAAACTCTAGAATCCTTGCGTGTCTGAACTCGAGAGTCATTCAATGTCCACATTCCAGAACTCTGGATGTCTGTATTATAGAAGCACCAAATGTCTGCATTCTAGAATCGGAATGTGGCGAAATTCTAGAATGCACAGCACGGCGGAATTCTAAAGTCCTAAAATGCCTGCTATCCGGAAGTTAAGGTGTCTGACATCAAGAATGCTACCACGTCAGAATTATACCATTCTGAAACATTCTGGGATCTAGAATCAATGGACGGCTGAGTTCCAGAATGTCAGGGTGTCCTAACTCTAGAATCCTTGCATGTCTGAACTCGAGAGTCATTCAATATCCACATTCCAGGACTCTGGATGTCTGAAATATAGAAGCACCAAATGTCTGCATTCTAGAATCGGAATGTGGTAGAATTCTAGAATGCACAGCACGACAGAATTCTAAAGTCCTAAAATGCCTGCTATTCGGAAGTTAAGGTGTCTGACATCCAGAATGTTACTAGGTCAGCATTCTACCGTTCTGAGGGATTCTGGGTTCTAGAATCAATGGACGGCAGAGTTCTGGAATGTCAGGGTGTCCAAACTCTAGAATCCTTCCGTGTCTGAACTCGTGAGTCATTCAATTTCCATATTCCGGGTCACAGGGTGACTGAATTCCAGAAGCACCAAATGTCTGCATTCTAGAATCGGAATGTGGCGGAATTCTAGAATGCACAGCACGGCGGAATTCGAAAGTCCTAAAATGCCTGCTATCCGGAAGTTAAGGTGTCTGACATCCAGAATGCTACCACGTCAGAATTATACCATTCTGAAAGATTCTGGGATCTAGAATCAATGGACGGCTGAGTTCCAGAATGTCAGGGTGGCAAAACTCTAGAATCCTTGCGTGTCTGAACTCGAGAGTCATTCAATGTCCACATTCCAGAACTCTGGATGTCTGCATTATAGAAGCACCAAATGTCTGCATTGTAGAATCGGAATGTGGCGGAATTCTAGAATGCACAGCAAGGCGGAATTCTAACATCCTAAAATGCCTGCTATCCGGAAGTTAAGGTGTCTGACATCAAGAATGCTACCAAGTCAGAATTATACCATTCTGAAAGATTCTGGGATCTAGAATCAATGGACGGCTGAGTTCCAGAATATCAGGGTGGCAAAACTCTAGAATCCTTGCGTGTCTGAACTCGAGAGTCATTCAATGTCCACATTCCAGAACTCTGGATGTCTCAATTATAGAAGCACCAAATATCTGCATTCTAGAATCGGAATGTGGCAGAATTCTAGAATGCACAGCACGGCGGAATTCTAAAGTCCTAAAATGCCTGCTATCCGGAAGTTAAGGTGTCTGACATCAAGAATGCTACCAAGTCAGAATTATACCATTCTGAAACATTCTGGGATCTAGAATTAATGGACGGCTGAGTTCCAGAATGTCAGGGTGTCCTAACTCTAGAATCCTTGCATGTCTGAACTCGAGAGTCATTCAATATCCACATTCCAGGACTCTGGATGTCTGAAATATAGAAGCACCAAATGTCTGCATTCTAGAATCGGAATGTGGTAGAATTCTAGAATGCACAGCACGACAGAATTCTAAAGTCCTAAAATGCCTGCTATTCGGAAGTTAAGGTGTCTGACATCCAGAATGTTACTAGGTCAGCATTCTACCGTTCTGAGGGATTCTGGGTTCTAGAATCAATGGACGGCAGAGTTCTGGAATGTCAGGGTGTCCAAACTCTAGAATCCTTCCGTGTCTGAACTCGTGAGTCATTCAATGTCCACATTCCTGGTCACAGGGTGTCTGAATTCCAGAAGCACCAAATGTCTGCATTCTAGAATCGGAATGTGGCGGAATTCTAGAATGCACAGCACGGCGGAATTCTAAAGTCCTAAAATGCCTGCTATCCGGAAGTTAAGGTGTCTGACATCAAGAATGCTACCACGTCAGAATTATACCATTCTGAAACATTCTGGGATCTAGAATCAATGGACGGCTGAGTTCCAGAATGTCAGGGTGGCAAAACTCTAGAATCCTTGCATGTCTGAACTCGAGAGTCATTCAATATCCACATTCCAGGACTCTGGATGTCTGAAATATAGAAGCACCAAATGTCTGCATTCTAGAATCGGAATGTGGTAGAATTCTAGAATGCACAGCACGACAGAATTCTAAAGTCCTAAAATGCCTGCTATTCGGAAGTTACGGTGTCTGACATCCAGAATGTTACTAGGTCAGCATTCTACCGTTCTGAGAGATTCTGGGTTCTAGAATCAATGGACGGCAGAGTTCTGGAATGTCAGGGTGTCCAAACTCTAGAATCCTTCCGTGTCTGAACTCGTGAGTCATTCAATGTCCACATTCCGGATCACAGGGTGTCTGAATTCCAGAAGCACCAAATGTCTGCATTCTAGAATCGGAATGTGGCGGAATTCTAGAATGCACATCACGGCGGAATACGAAAGTCCTAAAATGCCTGCTATCGGGAAGTTAAGGTGTCTGACATCCAGAATGCTACCACGTCAGAATTATACCATTCTGAAAGATTCTGGGATCTAGAATCAATGGACGGCTGAGTTCCAGAATGTCAGGGTGTCAAAACTCTAGAATCCTTGCGTGTCTGAACTCGAGAGTCATTCAATGTCCACATTCCAGAACTCTGGATGTCTGCATTATAGAAGCACCAAATGTCTGCATTGTAGAATCGGAATGTGGCGGAATTCTAGAATGCAGAGCAAGGCGGAATTCTAACATCCTAAAATGCCAGCTATCCGGAAGTTAAGGTGTCTGACATCAAGAATGCTACCAAGTCAGAATTATACCATTCTGAAAGATTCTGGGATCTAGAATCAATGGACGGCTGAGTTCCAGAATGTCAGGTTGGGAAAATTCTAGAATCCTTGCGTGTCTGAACTCGAGAGTCATTCAATGTCCACATTCCAGAACTCTGGATGTCTGAATTATAGAAGCACCAAATGTCTGCATTCTAGAATCGGAATGTGGCGGAATTCTAGAATGCACAGCACGGCGGAATTCTAATGTCCTAAAATGCCTACTAGCCGAAAGTTAAGGTGTCTGATGACCAGAATGTTACTAGGTCAGCATTCTAACGTTCTGAGAGATTCTGGGTTCTAGAATCAATGGACGGCAGAGTTCTGGAATGTCAGGGTGTCCAAACTCTAGAATCCTTCAGTGTTTGAACTCGAGAGTCATTCAATTTCCATATTCCGGGTCACAGGGTGACTGAATTCCAGAAGCACCAAATGTCTGCATTCTAGAATCGGAATGTGGCGGAATTCTAGAATGCACAGCACGGCGGAATTCTAAAGTCCTAAAATGCCTACTAGCCGAAAGTTAAGGTGTCTGATGACCAGAATGTTACTAGGTCAGCATTCTACCGTTCTGAGAGATTCTGGGTTCTAGAATCAATGGACGGCAGAGTTCTGGAATATCAGGGTGTCCAAACTCTAGAATCCTTCAGTGTTTGAACTCGAGAGTCATTCAATTTCCATATTCCGGGTCACAGGGTGACTGAATTCCAGAAGCACCAAATGTCTGCATTCTAGAATCGGAATGTGGCGGAATTCTAGAATGCACAGCACGGCGGAATTCGAAAGTCCTAAAATGCCTGCTATCCGGAAGTTAAGGTGTATGACATACAGAATGCTACTACGTCAGAGTTATACCATTCTCAAAGATTCTGGGATCTAGAATCAATGGACGGCTGAGTTCCAGAATGTCAGGGTGGCAAAACTCTAGAATCCTTGCGTGTCTGAACTCGAGAGTCATTCAATGTCCACATTCCAGAACTCTGGATGTCTGTATTATAGAAGAACCAAATGTCTGCATTCTAGAATCGGAATGTGGCGGAATTCTAGAATGCACAGCACGGCGGAATTCTAAAGTCCTAAAATGCCTGCTATCCGGAAGTTAAGGTGTCTGACATCAAGAATGCTACCACGTCAGAATTATACCATTCTGAAACATTCTGGGATCTAGAATCAATGGACGGCTGAGTTCCAGAATGTCAGGGTGTCCTAACTCTAGAATGCTTGCATGTCTGAACTCGAGAGTCATTCAATATCCACATTCCAGGACTCTGGATGTCTGAAATATAGAAGCACCAAATGTCTGCATTCTAGAATCGGAATGTGGTAGAATTCTAGAATGCACAGCACGACAGAATTCTAAAGTCCTAAAATGCCTGCTATTCGGAAGTTAAGGTGTCTGACATCCAGAATGTTACTAGGTCAGCATTCTACCGTTCTGAGGGATTCTGGGTTCTAGAATCAATGGACGGCAGAGTTCTGGAATGTCAGGGTGTCCAAACTCTAGAATCCTTCCGTGTGTGAACTCGTGAGTCATTCAATTTCCATATTCCGGGTCACAGGGTGACTGAATTCCAGAAGCACCAAATGTCTGCATTCTAGAATCGGAATGTGGCGGAATTCTAGAATGCACAGCACGGCGGAATTCGAAAGTCCTAAAATGCCTGCTATCCGGAAGTTAAGGTGTCTGACATCCAGAATGCTACCACGTCAGAATTATACCATTCTGAAAGATTCTGGGATCTAGAATCAATGGACGGCTGAGTTCCAGAATGTCAGGGTGGCAAAACTCTAGAATCCTTGCGTGTCTGAACTCGAGAGTCATTCAATGTCCACATTCCAGAACTCTGGATGTCTGAATTATAGAAGCACCAAATGTCTGCATTGTAGAATCGGAATGTGGCGGAATTCTAGAATGCACAGCAAGGCGGAATTCTAACATCCTAAAATGCCTGCTATCCGGAAGTTAAGGTGTCTGACATCAAGAATGCTACCAAGTCAGAATTATACCATTCTGAAAGATTCTGGGATCTAGAATCAATGGACGGCTGAGTTCCAGAATATCAGGGTGGCAAAACTCTAGAATCCTTGCGTGTCTGAACTCGAGAGTCATTCAATGTCCACATTCCAGAACTCTGGATGTCTCAATTATAGAAGCACCAAATGTCTGCATTCTAGAATCGGAATGTGGTAGAATTCTAGAATGCACAGCACGACAGAATTCTAAAGTCCTAAAATGCCTGCTATTCGGAAGTTACGGTGTCTGACATCCAGAATGTTACTAGGTCAGCATTCTACCGTTCTGAGAGATTCTGGGTTCTAGAATCAATGGACGGCAGAGTTCTGGAATGTCAGGGTGTCCAAACTCTAGAATCCTTCCGTGTCTGAACTCGTGAGTCATTCAATGTCCACATTCCGGATCACAGGGTGTCTGAATTCCAGAAGCACCAAATGTCTGCATTCTAGAATCGGTATGTTGCGGAATTCTAGAATGCACATCACGCTGGAATTCGAAAGTCCTAAAATGCCTGCTATCGGGAAGTTAAGGTGTCTGACATCCAGAATGCTACCACGTAAGAATTATACCATTCTGAAAGATTCTGGGATCTAGAATCAATGGACGGCTGAGTTCCAGAATGTCAGGGTGTCAAAACTCTAGAATCCTTGCGTGTCTGAACTCGAGAGTCATTCAATGTCCACATTCCAGAACTCTGGATGTCTGCATTATAGAAGCACCAAATGTCTGCATTGTAGAATCGGAATGTGGCGGAATTCTAGAATGCACAGCAAGGCGGAATTCTAACATCCTAAAATGCAAGCTATCCGGAAGTTAAGGTGTCTGACATCAAGAATGCTACCAAGTCAGAATTATACCATTCTGAAAGATTCTGGGATCTAGAATCAATGGACGGCTGAGTTCCAGAATGTCAGGTTGGGAAAATTCTAGAATCCTTGCGTGTCTGAACTCGAGAGTCATTCAATGTCCACATTCCAGAACTCTGGATGTCTGAATTATAGAAGCACCAAATGTCTGCATTCTAGAATCGGAATGTGGCGGAATTCTAGAATGCACAGCACCACGCCAATTCTAAAGTCCTAAAATGCCTGCTATCCGGAAGTTAATGTGTCTGACATCAAGAATGCTACCAAGTCAGAATTATACCATTCTGAAAGATTCTGGGATCTAGAATCAATGGACGGCTGAGTTCCAGAATGTCAGGGTGGCAAAACTCTAGAATCCTTGCGTGTCTGAACTCGAGAGTCATTCAATGTCCACATTCCAGAACTCTGGATGTCTGAATTATAGAAGCACAAAATGTCTGCATTCTAGAATCGGAATGTGGCGGAATTCTAGAATGCACAGCACGGCGGAATTCTAAAGTCCTAAAATGCCTACTAGCCGAAAGTTAAGGTGTCTGATGACCAGTATGTTACTAGGTCAGCATTCTACCGTTCTGAGAGATTCTGTTTTCTAGAATCAATGGACGGCAGAGATCTGGAATGTCAGGGTGTCCAAACTCTAGAATCCTTGCGTGTCTGAACTCGAGAGTCATTCAATGTCCACATTCCAGAACTCTGGATGTCTCAATTATAGAAGCACCAAATGTCTGCATTCTAGAATCGGAATGTGGCGGAATTCTAGAATGCACAGCACGGCGGAATTCTAAAGTCCTAAAATGCCTGCTATCCGGAAGTTAAGGTGTCTGACATCAAGAATGCTACCACGTCAGAATTATACCATTCTGAAACATTCTGGGATCTAGAATCAATGGACGGCTGAGTTCCAGAATGTCAGGGTGTCCTAACTCTAGAATCCTTGCATGTCTGAACTCGAGAGTCATTCAATATCCACATTCCAGGTCTCTGGATGTCTGAAATATAGAAGCACCAAATGTCTGCATTCTAGAATCGGAATGTGGTAGAATTCTAGAATGCACAGCACGACAGAATTCTAAAGTCCTAAAATGCCTGCTATTCGGAAGTTACGGTGTCTGACATCCAGAATGTTACTAGGTCAGCATTCTACCGTTCTGAGAGATTCTGGGTTCTAGAATCAATGGACGGCAGAGTTCTGGAATGTCAGGGTGTCCAAACTCTATAATCCTTCCGTGTCTGAACTCGTGAGTCATTCAATGTCCACATTCCGGATCACAGGGTGTCTGAATTCCAGAAGCACCAAATGTCTGCATTCTAGAATCGGTATGTGGCGGAATTCTAGAATGCACATCACGGTGGAATTCGAAAGTCCTAAAATGCCTGCTATCGGGAAGTTAAGGTGTCTGACATCCAGAATGCTACCACGTAAGAATTATACCATTCTGAAAGATTCTGGGATCTAGAATCAATGGACGGCTGAGTTCCAGAATGTCAGGGTGTCAAAACTCTAGAATCCTTGCGTGTCTGAACTCGAGAGTCATTCAATGTCCACATTCCAGAACTCTGGATGTCTGCATTATAGAAGCACCAAATGTCTGCATTGTAGAATCGGAATGTGGCGGAATTCTAGAATGCACAGCAAGGCGGAATTCTAACATCCTAAAATGCAAGCTATCCGGAAGTTAAGGTGTCTGGCAACAAGAATGCTACCAAGTCAGAATTATACCATTCTGAAAGATTCTGGGATCTAGAATCAATGGACGGCTGAGTTCCAGAATGTCAGGGTTTCCAAACTCTAGAATCCTTGCGTGTCTGAACTCGAGGGTCATTCAATGTCCACATTCCAGAACTCTGGATGTCTGAATTATAGAAGCACCAAATGTCTGCATTCTAGAATCGGAATGTGGCGGAATTCTAGAATGCACAGCACGGCGGAATTCTAAAGTCCTAAAATGCCTACTAGCCGAAAGTTAAGGTGTCTGATGACCAGAATGTTACTAGGTCAGCATTCTACCGTTCTGAGAGATTCTGGGTTCTAGAATCAATGGACGGCAGAGTTCTGGAATGTCAAGGTGTCCAAACTCTAGAATCGTTCAGTGTCTGAACTCGAGAGTCATTCAATATCCACATTCCAGGACTCTGGATGTCTGAAATATAGAAGCACCAAATGTCTGCATTCTAGAATCGGAATGTGGTAGAATTCTAGAATGCACAGCACGACAGAATTCTAAAGTCCTAAAATGCCTGCTATTCGGAACTTAAGGTGTCTGACATCCAGAATGTTACTAGGTCAGCATTCTACCGTTCTGAGAGATTCTGGGTTCTAGAATCAATGGACGGCAGAGATCTGGAATGTCAGGGTGTCCAAACTCTAGAATCCTTGCATGTCTGAACTCGAGAGTCATTCAATGTCCACATTCCGGATGACAGGGTGTCTAAATTCCAGAAGCACCAAATGTCCGCATTCTAGAATCGGAATGTGGTAGAATTCTAGAATGCACAGCACGGTAGAATTCTAAAGTCCTAAAATGCCTGCTATCCGGAAGTTAAGGTGTCTGACATCCAGAATGCTACTACGTCAGAATTATACCATTCTGAATGATTCTGGGATCTAGAATCAATGGACGGCTGAGTTCCAGAATGCAAGGGTGGCAAAACTCTAGAATCCTTGCGTGTCTGAACTCGAGAGTCATTCAATGTCCACATTCCAGAACTCTGGATGTCTGAATTATAGAAGCACCAAATGTCTGCATTCTAGAATCGGAATGTGGCGGAATTCTAGAATGCACAACACGGCGGAATTCTAAAGTCCTAAAATGCCAACTAGCCGAAAGTTAAGGTGTCTGATGACCGGTATGTTCCTAGGTCAGCATTCTACCGTTCTGAGAGATTCTGGGTTCTAGAATCAATGGACGGCAGAGATTTGGAATGTCAGGGTGTCCAAACTCTAGAATCCTTGCATGTCTGAACTCGAGAGTCATTCAATGTCCACATTCCGGATCACAGGGTGTCTAAATTCCAGAAGCACCAAATGTCTGCATTCTAGAATCGGAATGTGGTAGAATTCTAGAATGCACAGCACGGTAGAATTCTAAAGTCCTAAAATGCCTGCTATCCGGAAGTTAAGGTGTCTGACATCCAGAATGCTACTACGTCAGAATTAAATCATTCTGAATGATTCTGGGATCTAGAATCAATGGACGGCTGAGTTCCAGAATGCAAGGGTGGCAAAACTCTAGAATCCTTGCGTGTCTGAACTCGAGAGTCATACAATATCCACATTCCAGAACTCTGGATGTCTGAAATATAGAAGCACCAAATGTCTGCATTCTAGAATCAGAATGTGGCGGAATTCTAGAATGCACAGCGCGGTGGAATTTTAAAGTCTTAAATGCCTGCTATACGGAAGTCAAGGTGTCTGACATCCAGAATGTTACTAAGTCAGCATTCTACCGTTCTCAGAGATTCTGAGTTCTAGAATCAATGGATGGCAGAGTTCTGGAATGTCAGGGTGTTCAAACTAAAGAATACTTGTGTGTCTGAACTCGAGAGTCATTCAATGCCCACATTCCGCATCACAGGGTGTCTGAATTACAGAAGCACCAAATGTCTGCATTCTAGAATCGGAATGTGGTGGAATTCTAGAATGCACAGCACGGCGGAATTCGAAAGTCCTAAAATGCCTGCTATCCGGAAGTTAAGGTGTCTGACATCCAGAATGCTACCACGTCAGAATTATACCATTCTGAAAGATTCTGGGATCTAGAATCAATGGACGGCTGAGTTCCAGATTGTCAGGGTTTCCAAACTCTAGAATCCTTGCGTGTCTGAACTCGAGAGTCATTCAATATCCACATTCCGGGACTCTGGATGTCTGAAATATAGAAGCACCAAATGTCTGCATTCTAGAATCGGAATGTGGCGGAATTCTAGAATGCACAGCACGACAGAATTCTAAAGTCTTAAAATGCCTGCTATCTGGATGTTAAGGTGTCTGACATCCAGAATGTTACTAGGTCAGCATTCTACCGTTCTGAGAGATTCTGGGTTCTAGAATCAATGGACGGCAGAGTTCTGGAATGTCAGGGTGTCAAAACGCTAGAATCCTTCCGTGTCTGAACTCGTGAGTCATTCAATGTCCACATTCCGGATCACAGGGTGTCTGAATTCCAGAAGCACCAAATGTCTGCATTCTAGAATCGGAATGTGGCGGAATTCTAGAATGCACAGCACGGCGGAATTCGAAAGTCCTAAAATGCCTGCTATCAGGAAGTTAAGGTGTCTGACATCCAGAATGCTACCACGTCAGAATTATACCATTCTGAAACATTCTGGGATCTAGAATCAATGGACGGCTGAGTTCCAGAATGTCAGGGTGGCAAAACTCTAGAATCCTTGCGTGTCTGAACTCGAGAGTCATTCAATGTCCACATTCCAGAACTCTGGATGTCTGAATTATAGAAGCACCAAATGTCTGCATTCTAGAATCGGAATGTGGCGGAATTCTAGAATGCACAACACGGCGGAATTCTAAAGTCCTAAAATGCCAACTAGCCGAAAGTTAAGGTGTCTGATGACCGGTATGTTCCTAGGTCAGCATTCTACCGTTCTGAGAGATTCTGGGTTCTAGAATCAATGGACGGCAGAGATTTGGAATGTCAGGGTGTCCAAACTCTAGAATCCTTGCATGTCTGAACTCGAGAGTCATTCAATGTCCACATTCCGGATCACAGGGTGTCTAAATTCCAGAAGCACCAAATGTCTGCATTCTAGAATCGGAATGTGGTAGAATTCTAGAATGCACAGCACGGTAGAATTCTAAAGTCCTAAAATGCCTGCTATCCGGAAGTTAAGGTGTCTGACATCCAGAATGCTACTACGTCAGAATTAAATCATTCTGAATGATTCTGGGATCTAGAATCAATGGACGGCTGAGTTCCAGAATGCAAGGGTGGCAAAACTCTAGAATCCTTGCGTGTCTGAACTCGAGAGTCATACAATATCCACATTCCAGAACTCTGGATGTCTGAAATATAGAAGCACCAAATGTCTGCATTCTAGAATCAGAATGTGGCGGAATTCTAGAATGCACAGCGCGGTGGAATTTTAAAGTCTTAAATGCCTGCTATACGGAAGTCAAGGTGTCTGACATCCAGAATGTTACTAAGTCAGCATTCTACCGTTCTCAGAGATTCTGAGTTCTAGAATCAATGGATGGCAGAGTTCTGGAATGTCAGGGTGTTCAAACTAAAGAATACTTGTGTGTCTGAACTCGAGAGTCATTCAATGCCCACATTCCGCATCACAGGGTGTCTGAATTACAGAAGCACCAAATGTCTGCATTCTAGAATCGGAATGTGGTGGAATTCTAGAATGCACAGCACGGCGGAATTCGAAAGTCCTAAAATGCCTGCTATCCGGAAGTTAAGGTGTCTGACATCCAGAATGCTACCACGTCAGAATTATACCATTCTGAAAGATTCTGGGATCTAGAATCAATGGACGGCTGAGTTCCAGATTGTCAGGGTTTCCAAACTCTAGAATCCTTGCGTGTCTGAACTCGAGAGTCATTCAATATCCACATTCCGGGACTCTGGATGTCTGAAATATAGAAGCACCAAATGTCTGCATTCTAGAATCGGAATGTGGCGGAATTCTAGAATGCACAGCACGACAGAATTCTAAAGTCTTAAAATGCCTGCTATCTGGATGTTAAGGTGTCTGACATCCAGAATGTTACTAGGTCAGCATTCTACCGTTCTGAGAGATTCTGGGTTCTAGAATCAATGGACGGCAGAGTTCTGGAATGTCAGGGTGTCAAAACGCTAGAATCCTTCCGTGTCTGAACTCGTGAGTCATTCAATGTCCACATTCCGGATCACAGGGTGTCTGAATTCCAGAAGCACCAAATGTCTGCATTCTAGAATCGGAATGTGGCGGAATTCTAGAATGCACAGCACGGCGGAATTCGAAAGTCCTAAAATGCCTGCTATCAGGAAGTTAAGGTGTCTGACATCCAGAATGCTACCACGTCAGAATTATACCATTCTGAAACATTCTGGGATCTAGAATCAATGGACGGCTGAGTTCCAGAATGTCAGGGTGGCAAAACTCTAGAATCCTTGCATGTCTGAACTCGAGAGTCATTCAATATCCACATTCCAGGACTCTGGATGTCTGAAATATAGAAGCACCAAATGTCTGCATTCTAGAATCGGAATGTGGTAGAATTCTAGAATGCACAGCACGACAGAATTCTAAAGTCCTAAAATGCCTACTAGCCGAAAGATAAGGTGTCTGATGACCAGTATGTTACTAGGTCAGCATTCTACCGCTCTGAGAGATTCTGGTTTCTAGAATCAATGGACGGCAGAGATCTGGAATGTCAGGGTGTCCAAACTCTTGAATCCTTGCGTGTCTGAACTCGAGAGTCATTCAGTGTCCACATTCCGGATCACAGGGTGTCTGAATTCCAGAAGCACCAAATGTCTGCATTCTAGAATCGGAATGTGGTAGAATTCTAGAATGCACAGCACCGCGGAATTCTAAAGTCCTAAAATGCCTGCTATCTGGAAGTTAAGGTGTCTGACATCCAGAATGCTACCACGTCAGAATTATACCATTCTGAAAGATTCTGGGATCTAGAATCAATGGACGGCTGAGTTCCAGAATGCAAGGGTGGCAAAACTCTAGAATCCTTGCGTGTCTGAACTCGAGAGTCATTCAATGTCCACATTCCAGATCTCTGGATGTCTGAAATATAGAAGCACCAAATGTCTGCATTCTAGAATCGGAATGTGGTAGAATTCTAGAATGCACAGCACGACAGAATTCTAAAGTCCTAAAATGCCTACTAGCCGAAAGATAAGGTGTCTGATGACCAGTATGTTACTAGGTCAGCATTCTACCGCTCTGAGAGATTCTGGTTTCTAGAATCAATGGACGGCAGAGATCTGGAATGTCAGGGTGTCCAAACTCTTGAATCCTTGCGTGTCTGAACTCGAGAGTCATTCAGTGTCCACATTCCGGATCACAGGGTGTCTGAATTCCAGAAGCACCAAATGTCTGCATTCTAGAATCGGAATGTGGTAGAATTCTAGAATGCACAGCACCGCGGAATTCTAAAGTCCTAAAATGCCTGCTATCTGGAAGTTAAGGTGTCTGACATCCAGAATGCTACCACGTCAGAATTATACCATTCTGAAAGATTCTGGGATCTAGAATCAATGGACGGCTGAGTTCCAGAATGCAAGGGTGGCAAAACTCTAGAATCCTTGCGTGTCTGAACTCGAGAGTCATTCAATGTCCACATTCCAGATCTCTGGATGTCTGAAATATAGAAGCACCAAATGTCTGCATTCTAGAATCAGAATGTGGCGGAATTCTTGAATGCACAGCACGGCGGAATTTTAAAGTCCTAAAATGCCTGCTATACGGAAGTCAAGGTGTCTGACATCCAGAATGTTACTAAGTCAGCATTCTACCCTTCTGAGAGATTCTGGGTTCTAGAATCAATGGATGGCAGAGTTCTGGAATGTCAGGGTGTTCAAACTCAAGAATACTTGCGTGTCTGAACTCGAGAGTCATTCAATGTCCACATTCCGCATCACAGGGTGTCTGAATTCCAGAAGCACCAAATGTCTGCATTCTACAATCGGAATGTGGCGAAATTCTTGAATGCACAGCACGGCGGAATTCGAAAGTCCTAAAATGTCTGCTATCCGGAAGTTAAGGTGTCTGACATCCAGAATGCTACCACGTCAGTATTACACCATTCTGAAAGATTCTGGGATCTAGAATCAATGGACGGCTTAGTTCCAGAATGCAAGGTTGGCAAAACTCTAGAATCCCTGCGTGTCTGAACTCGAGAGTCATTCAATGTCCACCTTCCAGAACTCTGGATGTCTGAAATATAGAAGCACCAAATGTCTGCATTCTAGAATCGGAATGTGGCGAAATTGTAGAATGCACAGCACGGCGGAATTTGAAAGTCCTAAAATGCCTACTAGCCGAAAGTTAATGTGTCTGATGACCAAAATGTTACTAGGTCAGCATTCTACCGTTCTGAGAGATTCTGGGTTCTAGAATCAATGGACGGCAGAGTTCTGGTATGTCAGGGTGTCCAAACTCTAGAATCCTTCAGTGTTTGAACTCGAGAGTCATTCAATTTCCATATTCCGGGTCACAGGGTGACTGAATTCCAGTAGCACCAAATGTCTGCATTCTGGAATCGGAATGTGGCGGAATTCTAGAATGCACAGCACGGCGGAATTCGAAAGTCCTAAAATGACTGCTATCCGGAAGTTAAGGTGTCTGACATCAAGAATGCTACCACGTCAGAATTATACCATTCTGAATGATTCTGGGATCTAGAATCAATGGACGGCTGAGTTCCAGAATGTCAGGGTGGCAAAACTCTAGAATCCTTGCGTGTCTGAACTCGAGAGACATTCAATGTCCACATTCCAGAACTCTGGATGTCTGAATTATAGAAGCACCAAATGTCTGCATTCTAGAATCGGAATGTGGCGGAAATCTAGATTGCAGAGCACGGCGGAATTCTAAAGTCCTAAAATGCCAACTAGCAGAAAGTTGAGGTGTCTGATGACCGGTATGTTCCTAGGTCAGCATTCTACCGTTCTGAGAGATTCTGGGTTCTAGAATCAATGGATGGCAGAGTTCTGGAATGTCAGGGTGTTCAAACTCAAGATTACTTGCGTGTCTGAACTCGAGAGTCATTCAATGTCCACATTTCGCATCACAGGGTGTCTGAATTCCAGAAGCACCAAATGTCTGCATTCTAGAATCGGAATGTGGCGGAATTCTAGAATGCACAGCACGGCGGAATTCGAAAGTCCTAAAATGCCTGCTATCCGGAAGTTAAGGTGTCTGACATCCAGAATGCTACCACGTCAGAATTATACCATTCTGAAAGATTCTGGGATCTAGAATCAATGGACGGCTGAGTTCCAGAATGTCAGGGTTGCAAAACTCTAGAATCCTTGCATGTCTGAACTCGAGAGTTATTCAATATCCACATTCCAGGACTCTGGATGTCTGAAATATAGAAGCACCAAATGTCTGCATTCTAGAATCGGAATGTGGTAGAATTCTAGAATGCACAGCACGACAGAATTCTAAAGTCCTAAAATGCCTACTAGCCGAAAGATAAGGTGTCTGATGACCAGTATGTTACTAGGTCAGCATTCTACCGCTCTGAGAGATTCTGGTTTCTAGAATCAATGGACGGCAGAGATCTGGAATGTCAGGGTGTCCAAACTCTAGAATCCTTGCGTGTCTGAACTCGAGAGTCATTCAATGTCCACATTCCAGAACTCTGGATGTCTGAAATATAGAAGCACCAAATGTCTGCATTCTAGAATCAGAATGTGGCGGAATTCTAGAATGCACAGCACGGCGGAATTTTAAAGTCCTAAAATGCCTGCTATCGGGAAGTTAAGGTGTCTGACATCCAGAATGCTACCACGTCAGAATTATACCATTCTGAAAGATTCTGGGATCTAGAATCAATGGACGGCTGAGTTCTAGAATGTCAGGGTGGCAAAACTCTAGAATCCTTGCGTGTCTGAACTCGAGAGTCATTCAATGTCCACATTCCAGAACTCTGGATGTCTGACTTATAGAAGCAACAAATGTCTGCATTCTAGAATCGGAATGTGGCGGAATTCTAGAATGCACAACACGGCGGAATTCTAAAGTCCTAAAATGCCAACTAGCCGAAAGTTAAGGTGTCTGATGACCGGCATGTTCCTAGGTCAGCATTCTACCGTTCTGAGAGATTCTGGGTTCTAGAATCAATGGACGGCAGAGATCTGGAATGTCAGGGTGTCCAAACTCTAGAATCCTTGCATGTCTGAACTCGAGAGTCATTCAATGTCCACATTCCGGATGACAGGGTGTCTAAATTCCAGAAGCACCAAATGTCTGCATTCTAGAATCGGAATGTGGTAGAATTCTAGAATGCACAGCACGGTAGATTTCTGAAGTCCTAAAATGCCTGCTATCCGGAAGTTAAGGTGTCTGACATCCAGAATGCTACTACGTCAGAATTATACCATTCTGAATGATTCTGGGATCTAGAATCAATGGACGGCTGAGTTCCAGAAGGCAAGGGTGGCAAAACTCTAGAATCCTTGCGTGTCTGAACTCGAGAGTTATTCAATATCCACATTCCAGAACTCTGGATGTCTGAAATATAGAAGCACCAAATGTCTGCATTCTAGAATCAGAATGTGGCGGAATTCTAGAATGCACAGCGCGGTGGAATTTTAAAGTCCTAAAATGCCTGCTATACGGAAGTCAAGGTGTCTGACATCCAGAATGTTACTAAGTCAGCATTCTACCGTTCTCAGAGATTCTGAGTTCTAGAATCAATGGATGGCAGAGTTCTGGAATGTCAGGGTGTTCAAACTCAAGAATACTTGTGTGTCTGAACTCGAGAGTCATTCAATGTCCACATTCCGCATCACAGGGTGTCTGAATTCCAGAAGCACCAAATGTCTGCATTCTAGAATCGGAATGTGGCGGAATTCTAGAATGCACAGCACGGTGGAATTCTAAAGTCCTAAAATGCCTGCTATCCGGAAGTTAAGGTGTCTGACATCCAGAATGCTACCACGTCAGAATTATACCATTCTGAAAGATTCTGGGATCTAGAATCAATGGACGACTGAGTTCCAGATTGTCAGGGTTTCCAAACTCTAGAATCCTTGCGTGTCTGAACTCGAGAGTCATTCAATATCCACATTCCGGGACTCTGGATGTCTGAAATATAGAAGCACCAAATGTCTGCATTCTAGAATCGGAATGTGGCGGAATTCTAGAATGCACAGCACGACAGAATTCTAAAGTCTTAAAATGCCTGCTATCTGGATGTTAAGGTGTCTGACATCCAGAATGTTACTAGGTCAGCATTCTACCGTTCTGAGAGATTCTGGGTTCTAGAATCAATGGACGGCAGAGTTCTGGAATGTCAGGGTGTCAAAACGCTAGAATCCTTCCGTGTCTGAACTCGTGAGTCATTCAATGTCCACATTCCGGATCACAGGGTGTCTGAATTCCAGAAGCACCAAATGTCTGCATTCTAGAATCGCAATGTGGCGGAATTCTAGAATGCACAGCATGGCAGAATTCTAAAGTCCTAAAATGCCTGCTATACGGAAGTTAAGGAGTCTGACATCCAGAATGTTACTAGGTCAGCATTCTACCGTTCTGAGAGATTCTGGGTTCTGGAATCAATGGACGGCAGAGTTCTGGAATATCAGGGTGTCCAAACTGTAGAATCCTTCCGTGTCTGAACTCGTGAGTCATTCAATGTCCACATTCCGGATCACAGGGAGTCTGAATTCCAGAAGCACCAAATTTCTGCATTCTAGAATCGGAATGTGGTAGAATTCTAGAATGCACAGCACGGCGGAATTCTGAAGTCCTAAAATCCCTGCTATCTGGATGTTAAGGTGTCTGACACCCAGAATGCTACCACATCAGAATTATAGCATTCTGAAAGATTCTGGGATCTAGAATCAATGGACGGCTGAGTTCCAGAATGCAAGGGTGGCAAAACTCTAGAATCCTTGCGTGTCTGAACTCGAGAGTCATTCAATGCCCACATTCCAGAACTCTGGATGTCTGAAATATAGAAGCACCAAATGTCTGCATTCTAGAATCAGAATGTGGCGGAATTCTTGAATGCACAGCACGGCGGAATTTTAAAGTCCTAAAATGCCTGCTATACGGAAGTCAAGGTGTCTGACATCCAGAATGTTACTAAGTCAGCATTCTACCGTTCTGAGAGATTCTGGGTTCTAGAATCAATGGATGGCAGAGTTCTGGAATGTCAGGGTGTTCAAACTCAAGAATACTTGCGTGTCTGAACTCGAGAGTCATTCAATGTCCACATTCCGCATCACAGGGTGTCTGAATTCCAGAAGCACCAAATGTCTGCATTCTACAATCGGAATGTGGCGGAATTCTTGAATGCACAGCACGGCGGAATTCGAAAGTCCTAAAATGTCTGCTATCCGGAAGTTAAGGTGTCTGACATCCAGAATGCTACCACGTCAGTATTACACCATTCTGAAAGATTCTGGGATCTAGAATCAATGGACGGCTTAGTTCCAGAATGCAAGGTTGGCAAAACTCTAGAATCCCTGCGTGTCTGAACTCGAGAGTCATTCAATGTCCACCTTCCAGAACTCTGGATGTCTGAAATATAGAAGCACCAAATGTCTGCATTCTAGAATCGGAATGTGGCGAAATTGTAGAATGCACAGCACGGCGGAATTTGAAAGTCCTAAAATGCCTACTAGCCGAAAGTTAATGTGTCTGATGACCAGAATGTTACTAGGTCAGCATTCTACCGTTCTGAGAGATTCTGGGTTCTAGAATCAATGGACGGCAGAGTTCTGGTATGTCAGGGTGTCCAAACTCTAGAATCCTTCAGTGTTTGAACTCGAGAGTCATTCAATTTCCATATTCCGGGTCACAGGGTGACTGAATTCCAGTAGCACCAAATGTCTCCATTCTGGAATCGGAATGTGGCGGAATTCTAGAATGCACAGCACGGCGGAATTCGAAAGTCCTAAAATGACTGCTATCCGGAAGTTAAGGTGTCTGACATCAAGAATGCTACCACGTCAGAATTATACCATTCTGAAAGATTCTGGGATCTAGAATCAATGGACGGCTGAGTTCCAGAATGTCAGGGTGGCAAAACTCTAGAATCCTTGCGTGTCTGAACTCGAGAGTCATTCAATGTCCACATTCCAGAACTCTGGATGTCTGAATTATAGAAGCACCAAATGTCTGCATTCTAGAATCGGAATGTGGCGGAATTCTAGAATGCACAGCACGGCGGAATTCTAAAGTCCTAAAATGCCTGCTATCCGGAAGTTAAGGTGTCTGACATCCAGAATGCTACCATGTCAGAATTATACCATTCTGAAACATTCTGGGATCTAGAATCAATGGACGGCTGAGTTCCAGAATGTCAGGGGGCAAAACTCTAGAAACTTTGCGTGTCTGAACTCGAGAGTCATTCAATGTCCACATTCCAGAACTCTGGATGTCTGAATTATAGAAGCACCAAATGTCTGCATTCTAGAATCGGAATGTGGCGGAATTCTAGAATGCACAGCACGGCGGAATTCTAAAGTCCTAAAATGCCTGCTATCCGGAAGTTAAGGTGTCTGACATCAAGAATGCTACCAAGTCAGAATTATACCATTCTGAAAGATTTTGGGGTCTAGAATCAATGGACGGCTGAGTTCCAGAATGTCAGGGTGGCAAAATTCTAGAATACTTGTGTGTCTGAACTCGAGAGTCATTCAATGTCCACATTCCAGAACTCTGGATGTCTGAATTATAGAAGCACCAAATGTCTGCATTCTAGAATCGGAATGTGACGAAATTCTAGAATGCACAGCACGGCGGAATTCTAAAATCCTAAAATGCCTGCTATCCGGAAGTTAAGGTGTCTTACATCAAGAATGCTACCAAGTCAGAATTATACCATTCTGAAAGATTCTGTGATCTAGAATCAATGGACAGCTGAGTTCCAGAATGTCAGGGTGGCAAAACTCTAGAATCCTTGCGTGTCTGAACTCGAGAGCCATTCAATGTCCACATTCCAGAACTCTGGATGTCTGAATTATAGAAGCACCAAATGTCTGCATTCTAGAATCGGAATGTGGCGGAATTCTAGAATGCACAGCACGGTGGAATTCTAAACTCCTAAAATGACTGCTATCCGGAAGTTAAGGTGTCTGACATCAAGAATGCTACCAAGTCAGAATTATACCATTCTGAAAGATTCTGGGATCTAGAATCAATGGACGGCTGAGTTCCAGAATGTCAGGGTGGCAAAACTCTAGAATCCTTGCGTGTCTGAACTCGAGAGTCATTCAATGTCCACATTACAGAACTCTGGATGTCTGAATTATAGAAGCACCAAATGTCTGCATTGTAGAATCGGAATGTCGCGGAATTCTAGAATGCACAGCACGGCGGAATTCTAATGTCCTAAAATGCCTACGAGACGAAAGTTAACGTGTCTGATGACCAGAATGTTAGTAGGTCAGCATTCTACCATTCTGAGAGATTCTGGGTTCTAGAATCAATTGACGACAGAGTTCTGGAATGTCAGGGTGTCCAAACTCTACAATCGTTGAGTGTTTGAACTCGAGAGTCATTCAATTTCCATATTCCTGGTCACAGGGTGACTGAATTCCAGAAGCACCAAATGTCTGCAATCTAGAATCGGAATGTGGCGGAATTCTAGAATGCACAGCACGGCGGAATTCTAAAGTCCTAAAATGCCTGCTATCCGGAAGTTAAGGTGTCTGACATCCAGAATGCTACCATGTCAGAATTATACCATTCTGAAACATTCTGGGATCTAGAATCAATGGACGGCTGAGTTCCAGAATGTCAGGGGGCAAAACTCTAGAAACTTTGCGTGTCTGAACTCGAGAGTCATTCAATGTCCACATTCCAGAACTCTGGATGTCTGAATTATAGAAGCACCAAATGTCTGCATTCTAGAATCGGAATGTGGCGGAATTCTAGAATGCACAGCACGGCGGAATTCTAAAGTCCTAAAATGCCTGCTATCCGGAAGTTAAGGTGTCTGACATCAAGAATGCTACCAAGTCAGAATTATACCATTCTGAAAGATTTTGGGGTCTAGAATCAATGGACGGCTGAGTTCCAGAATGTCAGGGTGGCAAAATTCTAGAATACTTGTGTGTCTGAACTCGAGAGTCATTCAATGTCCACATTCCAGAACTCTGGATGTCTGAATTATAGAAGCACCAAATGTCTGCATTCTAGAATCGGAATGTGGCGGAATTCTAGAATGCACAGCACGGCGGAATTCTAAAGTCCTAAAATGCCTGCTATCCGGAAGTTAAGGTGTCTGACATCAAGAATGCTACGAAGTCAGAATTATAACATTCTGAAAGATTCTGGGATCTAGAATCAATGGACGGCTGAGTTCCAGAATGTCAAGGTGGCAAAACTCTGGATTCCTGGCGTGTCTGAACTCGAGAGTCATTCAATGTCCACATTCCAGAACTCTGGATGTCTGAAATATAGAAGCAGCAAATGTCTGCATTCTAGAATCGGAATGTGGCGGAATTCTAGAATGCACATCACGGAGGAATTTTAAAGTCCTAAAATGCCTGCTATACGGAAGTCAAGGTGTCTGACATCCAGAATGTTGCTAAGTCAGCATTCTACCGGTCTGAGAGATTCTGGGTTCTAGAATCAATGGTGGGCAGAGTTCTGGAATGTCAGAGTGTTCAAACTCAAGAATACTTGCGTGTCTGAAGTCGAGAGTCATTCAATGTCCACATTCCGCATCACAGGGTGTCTGAATTCCAGAAGCACCAAATGTCTGCATTCTACAATCGGAATATGGCGGAATTCTTGAATGCACAGCACGGCAGAATTCGAAAGTACTACAATGCCTGCTATCCGGAAGTTAAGGTGTCTGACATTCAGAATGCTACCACGTCAGAATTATACCATTCTGAAAGATTCTGGGATCTAGAATCAATGGACGGCTGAGTTCCAGAACCCAAGGGTGTCAAAACTCTAGAATCCTTGCGTGTCTGAACTCGAGAGTCATTCAATGTCCACATTCCAGAACTCTGGATTTCTGAATTATAGAAGCACCAAATGTCTGCATTCTAGAATCGGAATGTGGCGGAATTCTAGAATGCACAGCACGGCAGAATTCTGAAGACCTAAAATGCCTGATATTCGGAAGTTAAAGAGTCTGACATCCAGAATGTTACTAGGTCAGCATTCTACCCTTCTGAGAGATTCTGGGTTCCAGAATCAATGGACGGCAGAGTTCTGGAATGTCAGGGTGTCCAATCTCTAGAATCCTTACGTGTCTGAACTCGTGAGTCATTCAATGTCCACATTCCGGATCACAGGGTGTCTGAATTCCAGAAGCACCAAATGTCTGCATTCTACAATCGGAATGTGGCGGAATTCTAGAATGCACTGCACGGTGGAATTCTAAAGTACTAAAATGCCTGCTATCCGGAAGTTAAGGTGTCTGACATCCAGAATGCTACCAAGTCAGAATTATACCATTCTGAAAGATTCTGGGATCTAGAATCAATGGACGGCTGAGTTCCAGAATGTCAGGGTGGCAAAACTATAGAATCCTTGCGTGTCTGAACTCGAGAGTCATTCAATGTCCACATTCCAGAACTCTGGATGTCTGAATTATAGAAGCACCAAATGTCTGCATTCTAGAATCGGAATGGGGCGGAATTCTAGAATGCACAGCACTGCGGAATTCTAAAGTCCTAAAATGCCTGCTATTCAGAAGTTAAGGTGTCTGACATCAAGAATGTTACTAGGTCAGCATTCTACCGTTCTGAGAGATTCTGGGTTCTAGAATCAATGGACGGCAGAGATCTGGCATGTCAGGGTGTCCAAACTCTAGAATCCTTGCGTGTCTGAACTCGAGAGTCATTCAATGTCCACATTCCGGATCACAGGGTGTCTGAATTCCAAAAGCACCAAATGTCTGCATTCTAGAATCGGAATGTGCTAGATTTCTAGAATGCACAGCAAGGCGGAATTCTAAAGTCATAAAATGCCTGCTATCCGGAAGTTGAGGTGTCTGACATCCAGAATGGTACCACATCAGAATTATACCATTCTGAAACATTCTGGGATCTAGAATCAATGGACGGGTGAGTTCCAGAATGTCAGGGTGGCAAAACTCTAGAAACCTTGCGTGTCTGAACTCGAGAGTCATTCAATGTCCACATTCCAGAACTCTGGATGTCTGAATTATAGAAGCACCAAATGTCTGCATTCTAGAATCGGAATGTGGCGGAATTCTAGAATGCACAGCACGGCGGAATTCTAAAGTCCTAAAATGCCTACTAGCCGAAAGTTAAGGTGTCTGATGACCAGAATGTTACTAGGTCAGCATTCTAACGTTCTGAGAGATTCTAGGTTCTAGAATCAATGGACGGCAGAGTTCTGGAATGTCAGGGTGTCCAAACTCTAGAATCCTTGAGAGTTTGAACTCGAGAGTCATTCAAATTCCATATTCCGGGTCACAGGGTGACTGAATTCCAGAAGCACCAAATGTCTGCATTCTAGAATTGGAATGTGGCGGAATTCTAGAATGCACAGCACGGCGGAATTCTAAAGTCCTAAAATGCCTGCTATCCGGAAGGTAAGGTGTCTGACATCCAGAATGCTACCACGTCAGAATTATACCATTCTGAAAGATTCTGGGATCTAGAATCAATGGATGCCTGACTTCCAGAATGTCAGGGTGGCAAAACTCTAGAATCCTTGCGTGTCTGAACTCGAGAGTCATTCAATGTCCACATTCCAGAACTCTGGATGTCTGAATTATAGAAGCACCAAATGTCTGTATTCTAGAATCGGAATGTGGCGGAATTCTAGAATGCACAGCACGGCGGAATTCTAAAGTCCTAAAATGCCTGCTATTCGGAAGTTAAGGTGTCTGACATCAAAAATGTTACTAGGTCAGCATTCTACCGTTCTGAGAGATTCTGGGTTCTAGAATCAATGGATGGCAGAGATCTGGCATGTCAGGGTGTCCAAACTCTAGAATCCTTGCGTGTCTGAACTCGAGAGTCATTCAATGTCCACATTCCGGATCACAGGGTGTCTGAATTCCAGAAGCACCAAATGTCTGCATTCTAGAATCGGAATGTGGTAGAATTCTAGAATGCACAGCACGGCGGAATTCGAAAGTCCTAAAATGCCTGCGATCGGGAAGTTAAGGTGTCTGACACCCAGAATGCTACCACATCAGAATTATACCATTCTGAAACATTCTGGGATCTAGAATCAATGGACGGGTGAGTTCCAGAATGTCAGGGTGGCAAAACTCTAGAATCCTTCCGTGTCTGAACTCGAGAGTCATTCAATGTCCACATTCCGGAACTCTGGATGTCTGAATTATAGAAGCACCAAATGTCTGCATTCTAGAATCGGAATGTGGCGGAATTCTAGAATGCACAGCACGGCGGAATTCTAAAGTACTAAAATGCCTACTAGCCGAAAGTTAAGGTGTCTGATGACCAGTATGTTACTAGGTCAGCATTCTACCGTTCTGAGAGATTCTGGGTTCTAGAATCAATGGATGGCAGAGATCTGGAATGTCAGGGTGTCCAAACTCTAGAATCCTTGCGTGTCTGAACTCGAGAGTCATTCAATGTCCACATTCCGGATCACAGGGTGTCTGAATTCCAGAAGCACCAAATGTCTGCATTCTACAATCTAAATGTGGCGGAATACTAGAATGCACAGCACGGCGGAATTCGAAAGTCCTAAAATGCCTGCTATCCGGAAGTTAAGGTGTCTGACATCCAGAATGCTACCAAGTCAGAATTATACCATTCTGAAAGATTTTGGGATGTAGAATCAATGGACGGGTGAGTTCCAGAATGTCAGGGTGGCAAAACTCTAGAATCCTTGCGTGTCTGAACTCGAGAGTCATTCAATGTCCACATTCCAGGACTCTGGATGAGTGAAATATAGAAGCACCAAATGTCTGCATTCTAGAATCGGAATGTGGCGGAATTCTAGAATGCACAGCACGACAGAACTCTAAAGTCCTAAAATGCCTGCTATTCGGAAGTTAAGGTGTCTGACATCCAGAATGTTACTAGGTCAGCATTCTACCGTTCTGAGAGATTCTGGGTTCTAGAATCAATGGACGGCAGAGTTCTGGAATGTCAGGGTGTCCAAACTCTAGAATCCTTCCGTGTCTGAACTCGTTAGTCATTTAATGTCCACATTCCGGATCACAGGGTGTCTGAATTATAGAAGCACCAAATGTCTGCATTCTAGAATCGGAATGTGGCGGAATTCTAGAATGCACAGCACAGCGGAATTCTAAAGTCCTAAAATGCCTGCTATCCGGAAGTTAAGGTGTCTGACATCCAGAATGCTTCCACGTCAGAATTATACCATTCTGAATGATTCTGGGATCTAGAATCAATGGACGGCTGAGTTCAAGAATGTCAGGGTGGCAAAACTCTAGAATCCTTGCGTGTCAGAAGTTGAGAGTCATTCAATGTCCACATTCCAGAACTCTGGATGTCTGAATTATAGAAGCACCAAATGTCTGCATTCTAGAATCGGAATGTGGCGGAATTCTAGAATGCACAGCACGGCGGAATTCTAAAATCCTAAAATGCCTGCTATCCGGAAGTTAAGGTGTCTTACATCAAGAATGCTACCAAGTCAGAATTATACCATTCTGAAAGATTCTGTGATCTAGAATCAATGGACGGCTGAGTTCCAGAATGTCAGGTTGGCAAAACTCTAGAATCCTTGCGTGTCTGAACTCGAGAGCCATTCAATGTCCACATTCCAGAACTCTGGATGTCTGAATTATAGAAGCACCAAATGTCTGCATTCTAGAATCGGAATGTGGCGGAATTCTAGAATGCACAGCACGGTGGAATTCTAAACTCCTAAAATGACTGCTATCCGGAAGTTAAGGTGTCTGACATCAAGAATGCTACCAAGTCAGAATTATACCATTCTGAAAGATTCTGGGATCTAGAATCAATGGACGGCTGAGTTCCAGAATGTCAGGGTGGCAAAACTCTAGAATCCTTGCGTGTCTGAACTCGAGAGTCATTCAATGTCCACATTACAGAACTCTGGATGTCTGAATTATAGAAGCACCAAATGTCTGCATTCTAGAATCGGAATGTGGCGGAATTCTAGAATGCACAGCACGGCGGAATTCTAATGTCCTAAAATGCCTACGAGACGAAAGTTAACGTGTCTGATGACCAGAATGTTAGTAGGTCAGCATTCTACCGTTCTGAGAGATTCTGGGTTCTAGAATCAATTGACGACAGAGTTCTGGAATGTCAGGGTGTCCAAACTCTACAATCGTTGAGTGTTTGAACTCGAGAGTCATTCAATTTCCATATTCCTGGTCACAGGGTGACTGAATTCCAGAAGCACCAAATGTCTGCAATCTAGAATCGGAATGTGGCGGAATTCTAGAATGCACAGCACGGCGGAATTCGAAAGTCCTAAAATGCCTGCTATCCGGAAGTTAAGGTGTCTGACATCCAGAATGCTACCATGTCAGAATTATACCATTCTGAAACATTCTGGGATCTAGAATCAATGGACGGCTGAGTTCCAGAATGTCAGGGGGCAAAACTCTAGAAACTTTGCGTGTCTGAACTCGAGAGTCATTCAATGTCCACATTCCAGAACTCTGGATGTCTGAATTATAGAAGCACCAAATGTCTGCATTCTAGAATCGGAATGTGGCGGAATTCTAGAATGCACAGCACGGCGGAATTCTAAAGTCCTAAAATGCCTGCTATCCGGAAGTTAAGGTGTCTGACATCAAGAATGCTACCAAGTCAGAATTATACCATTCTGAAAGATTTTGGGGTCTAGAATCAATGGACGGCTGAGTTCCAGAATGTCACGGTGGCAAAATTCTAGAATACTTGTGTGTCTGAACTCGAGAGTCATTCAATGTCCACATTCCAGAACTCTGGATGTCTGAATTATAGAAGCACCAAATGTCTGCATTCTAGAATCGGAATGTGGCGGAATTCTAGAATGCACAGCACGGCGGAATTCGAAAGTCCTAAAATGCCTGCTATCCGGAAGTTAAGGTGTCTGACATCAAGAATGCTACGAAGTCAGAATTATAACATTCTGAAAGATTCTGGGATCTAGAATCAATGGACGGCTGAGTTCCAGAATGTCAAGGTGGCAAAACTCTGGATTCCTGGCGTGTCTGAACTCGAGAGTCATTCAATGTCCACATTCCAGAACTCTGGATGTCTGAAATATAGAAGCAGCAAATGTCTGCATTCTAGAATCGGAATGTGTCGGAATTCTAGAATGCACATCACGGAGGAATTTTAAAGTCCTAAAATGCCTGCTATACGGAAGTCAAGGTGTCTGACATCCAGAATGTTGCTAAGTCAGCATTCTACCGGTCTGAGAGATTCTGGGTTCTAGAATCAATGGTTGGCAGAGTTCTGGAATGTCAGAGTGTTCAAACTCAAGAATACTTGCGTGTCTGAACTCGAGAGTCATTCAATGTCCACATTCCGCATCACAGGGTGTCTGAATTCCAGAAGCACCAAATGTCTGCATTCTACAATCGGAATGTGGCGGAATTCTTGAATGCACAGCACGGCGGAATTCGAAAGTCCTACAATGCCTGCTATCCGGAAGTTAAGGTGTCTGACATCCAGAATGCTACCACGTCAGAATTATATCATTCTGAAAGATTCTGGGATCTAGAATCAATGGACGGCTGAGTTCCAGAACCCAAGGGTGTCAAAACTCTAGAATCCTTGCGTGTCTGAACTCGAGAGTCATTCAATGTCCACATTCCAGAACTCTGGATTTCTGAAATATAGAAGCACCAAATGTCTGCATTCTAGAATCGGAATGTGGCGGAATTCTAGAATGCACAGCACGGCAGAATTCTGAAGACCTAAAATGCCTGATATTCGGAAGTTAAGGAGTCTGACATCTAGAATGTTACTAGGTCAGCATTCTACCCTTCTGAGAGATTCTGGGTTCCAGAATCAATGGACGGCAGAGTTCTGGAATGTCAGGGTGTCCAATCTCTAGAATCCTTACGTGTCTGAACTCGTGAGTCATTCAATGTCCACATTCCGGATCACAGGGTGTCTGAATTCCAGAAGCACCAAATGTCTGCATTCTACAATCGGAATGTGGCGGAATTCTAGAATGCACTGCACGGTGGAATTCTAAAGTCCTAAAATGCCTGCTATCCGGAAGTTAAGGTGTCTGACATCCAGAATGCTACCAAGTCAGAATTATACCATTCTGAAAGATTCTGGGATCTAGAATCAATGGACGGCTGAGTTCCAGAATGTCAGGGTGGCAAAACTATAGAATCCTTGCGTGTCTGAACTCGAGAGTCATTCAATGTCAACATTCCAGAACTCTGGATGTCTGAATTATAGAAGCACCAAATGTCTGTATTCTAGAATCGGAATGGGGCGGAATTCTAGAATGCACAGCACTGCGGAATTCTAAAATCCTAAAATGCCTGCTATTCGGAAGTTAAGGTGTCTGACATCAAGAATGTTACTAGGTCAGCATTCTACCGTTCTGAGAGATTCTGGGTTCTAGAATCAATGGACGGCAGAGATCTGGAATGTCAGGGTGTCCAAACTCTAGAATCCTTGCGTGTCTGAACTCGAGAGTCATTCAATGTCCACATTCCGGATCACAGGGTGTCTGAATTCCAAAAGCACCAAATGTCTGCATTCTAGAATCGGAATGTGCTAGATTTCTAGAATGCACAGCACGGCGGAATTCTAAAGTCATAAAATGCCTGTTATCCGGAAGTTGAGGTGTCTGACATCCAGAATGGTACCACATCAGAATTATACCATTCTGAAACATTCTGGGATCTAGAATCAATGGACGGGTGAGTTCCAGAATGTCAGGGTGGCAAAACTCTAGAAATCTTGCGTGTCTGAACTCGAGAGTCATTCAATGTCCACATTCCAGAACTCTGGATGTCTGAATTATAGAAGCACCAAATGTGTGCATTCTAGAATCGGAATGTGGCGGAATTCTAGAATGCACAGCACGGCGGAATTCTAAAGTCCTAAAATGCCTACTAGCCGAAAGTTAAGGTGTCTGATGACCAGAATGTTACTAGGTCAGCATTCTAACGTTCTGAGAGATTCTAGGTTCTAGAATCAATGGACGGCAGAGTTCTGGAATGTCAGGGTGTCCAAACTCTAGAATCCTTGAGAGTTTGAACTCGAGAGTCATTCAAATTCCATATTCCGGGTCACAGGGTGACTGAATTCCAGAAGCACCAAATGTCTGCATTCTAGAATTGGAATGTGGCGGAATTCTAGAATGCACAGCACGGCGGAATTCTAAAGTCCTAAAATGCCTGCTATTCGGAAGTCAAGGTGTCTGACATCAAGAATGCTACCAAGTCAGAATTATACCACTCTGAAAGATTTTGGGGTCTAGAATCAATGGACGGCTGAGTTCCAGAATGTCAGGGTGGCAAAATTCTAGAATACTTGTGTGTCTGAACTCGAGAGTCATTCAATGTCCACATTCCAGAACTCTGGATGTCTGAATTATAGAAGCACCAAATGTCTGCATTCTAGAATCGGAATGTGGCGGAATTCTAGAATGCACAGCACGGCGGAATTCGAAAGTCCTAAAATGCCTGCTATCCGGAAGTTAAGGTGTCTGACATCAAGAATGCTACGAAGTCAGAATTATAACATTCTGAAAGATTCTGGGATCTAGAATCAATGGACGGCTGAGTTCCAGAATGTCAAGGTGGCAAAACTCTGGAATCCTGGCGTGTCTGAACTCGAGAGGCATTCAATGTCCACATTCCAGAACTCTGGATGTCTGAAATATAGAAGCAGCAAATGTCTGCATTCTAGAATCGGAATGTGGCGGAATTCTAGAATGCACATCACGGAGGAATTTTAAAGTCCTAAAATGCCTGCTATACGGAAGTCAAGGTGTCTGACATCCAGAATGTTGCTAAGTCAGCATTCTACCGGTCTGAGAGATTCTGGGTTCTAGAATCAATGGTTGGCAGAGTTCTGGAATGTCAGAGTGTTCAAACTCAAGAATACTTGCGTGTCTGAACTCGAGAGTCATTCAATGTCCACATTCCGCATCACAGGGTGTCTGAATTCCAGAAGCACCAAATGTCTGCATTCTACAATCGGAATATGGCGGAATTCTTGAATGCACAGCACGGCGGAATTCGAAAGTCCTACAATGCCTGCTATCCGGAAGTTAAGGTGTGTGACATCCAGAATGCTACCACGTCAGAATTATACCATTCTGAAAGATTCTGAGATCTAGAATCAATGGACGGCTGAGTTCCAGAACCCAAGGGTGTCAAAACTCTAGAATCCTTGCGTGTCTGAACTCGAGAGTCATTCAATGTCCATATTCCAGAACTCTGGATGTCTGAAATATAGAAGCACCAAATGTCTGCATTCTAGAATCGGAATGTGGCGGAATTCTAGAATGCACAGCACGGCGGAATTCGAAAGTCCTAAAATGCCTGCTATCCGGAAGTTAAGGTGTCTGACATCCAGAATGCTACCACGTCAGAATTATACCATTCTGAAACATTCTGGGATCTAGAATCAATGGACGGCTGAGTTCCAGAATGTCAGGGGGGCAAAACTCTAGAATCCTTGCGTGTCTGAATTCGAGAGTCATTCAATGTCCACATTCCAGAACTCTAGATGTCTGAAATATAGAAGCACCAAATGTCTGCATTCTAGAATCGGAATGTGGCGGAATTCTAGAATACACAGCACGGCAGAATTCTGAAGTCCTAAAATGCCTGATATTCGGAAGTTAAGGAGTCTGACATCCAGAATGTTACTAGGTCAGCATTCTACCGTTCTGAGAGATTCTGGGTTCCAGAATCAATGGACGGCAGAGTTCTGGAATGTCAGGGTGTCCAATCTCTAGAATCCTTCCGTGTCTGAACTCGTGAGTCATTCAATGTCCACATTCCGGATCACAGGGTGTCTGAATTCCAGAAGCACCAAATGTCTGCATTCTACAATCGGAATGTGGCGGAATTCTAGAATGCACAGCACGGCGGAATTCTAAAGTCCTAAATTGCCTGCTATCCGGAAGTTAAGGTGTCTGACATCCAGAATGCTACCAAGTCAGAATTATACAATTCTGAAAGATTCTGGGATCTAGAATCAATGGACAGGTGAGTTCCAGAATGTCAGGGTGGCAAAACTCTAGAATCCTTGCGTGTCTGAACTCGAGAGTCATTCAATGTCCACATTACAGAACTCTGGATGTCTGAATTATAGAAGCACCAAATGTCTGCATTCTAGAATCGGAATGTGGCGGAATTCTAGAATGCACAGCACGGCGGAATTCTAAAGTCCTAAAATGCCTACTAGCCGAAAGTTAAGGTGTCTGATGACCAGAATGTTACTAGGTCAGCATTCTAACGTTCTGAGAGATTCTGGGTTCTAGAAACAATGGACGGCAGAGTTCTGGAATGTCAGGGTGTCCAAACTCTAGAATCCTTGAGAGTTTGAACTCGAGAGTCATTCAATTTCCATATTCCGCGTCACAGGGTGACTGAATTCCAGAAGCACCAAATGTCTGCATTCTAGAATCGGAATGTGGCGGAATTCTAGAATGCAGAGCACGGCGGAATTCTAACGTCCTAAAATGCCTGCTATCCGGAAGTTAAGGTGTCTGACATCCAGAATGCTACCACGTCAGAATTATACCATTCTGAAAGATTCTGGGATCTAGAATCAATGGATGCCTGAGTTCCAGAATGTCAGGGTGGCAAAACTCTAGAATCCTTGCGTGTCTGAACTCGAGAGTCATTCAATGTCCACATTCCAGAACTCTGGATGTCTGAATTATAGAAGCACCAAATGTCTGTATTCTAGAATCGGAATGTGGCGGAATTCTAGAATGCACAGCACAGCGGAATTCTAAAGTCCTAAAATGCCTGTTATCCGGAAGTTATGGTGTCAGACATCAAGAATGTTACTAGGTCAGCATTCTACCGTTCTGAGAGATTCTGTGTTCTAGAATCAATGGACGGCAGAGATCTGGCATGTCAGGGTGTCCAAACTCTAGAATCCTTGCGTGTCTGAACTCGAGAGTCATTCAATGTCCACATTCCGGATCACAGGGTGTCTGAATTCCAGAAGCACCAAATGTCTGCATTCTAGAATCGGAATGTGGCGGAATTCTAGAATGCACAGCACGGCGGAATTCTAAAGTCCTAAAATGCCTGCTATCCGGAAGTTAAGTTGTCTGACATCCAGAATGCTACCACGTCAGAATTATACCATTCTGAAACATTCTGGGATCTAGAATCAATGGACGGCTGAGTTCCAGAATGTCAGGGTGGCAAAACTCTAGAATCCTTGCGTGTCTGAACTCGAGAGTCATTCAATGTCCACATTCCAGAACTCTGGATGTCTGAATTATAGAAGCACCAAATGTCTGCATTCTAGAATCGGAATGTGGCGGAATTCTAGAATGCACAGCACGGCGGAATTCTAAAGTCCTAAAATGCCTGCTATCCGGAAGTTAAGGTGTCTGACATCAAGAATGCTACCAAGTCAGAATTATACCATTCTGAAAGATTCTGGGATCTAGAATCAATGGACGGCTGAGTTCCAGAACGTCAGGGTGGCAAAACTCTAGAATTCTTGTGTGTCTGAACTCGAGAGTTATTCAATATCCACATTCCAGAACTCTGGATGTCTGAAATCTAGAAGCACCAAATGTCTGCTTTCTAGAATCAGAATGTGACGGAATTCTAGAATGCACAGCACAGCGGAATTTAAAGTCCTAAAATGGCTGCTATACAGAAGTCAAGGTGTCTGACATCCAGAATGTTACTAAGTCAGCATTCTACCGTTCTGAGAGATTCTGGGTTCTAGAATCAATGGATGGCAGAGTTCTGGAATGTCAGGGTATTCAAACTCAAGAATACTTGCGTGTCTGAACTCGAGAGTCATTCAATGTCCACATTCCGCATCACAGGGCCTCTGAATTCCAGAAGCACCAAATGTCTGCATTCTAGAATCGGAATGTGGCGGAATTCTAGAATGCACAGCATGGCGGAATTCGAAAGTCCTAAAATGCCTGCTATCCTGAAGTTAAGGTGTCTGACATCCAGAATGCTACCAAGTCAGAATTATACCATTCTGAAAGATTCTGGGATCTAGAATCAATGGACGGCTGAGTTCCAGAATGTCAGGCTGGCAAACCTCTAGAATCCTGGCGTGTCTGAACTCGAGAGTCATTCAATGTCCACATTCCAGAACTCTGGATGTCTGAATTATGGAAGCACCAAATGTCAGCATTCTAGAATCGGAATGTGGCGGAATTCTAGAATGCACAGCACGGCGGAATTCTAAAGTCCTAAAATGCCTGCTATCCGGAAGTTAAGGTGTCTGACATCCAGAATGCTACCACGTCAGAATTATACCATTCTGAAGCATTCTGGGATCTAGAATCAATGGACGGCTGAGTTCCAGAATGCAAGTGTGGCAAAACTCTAGAATCCTTGCGTGTCTGAACTCGAGAGTCATTCAATGTCCACATTCCAGAACTCTGGATGTCTGAAATATAGAAGCACCAAATGTCTGCATTCTAGAATCAGAATGTGGCGGAATTCTAGAATGCACAGCACGGCGGAATTTTAAAGTCCTAAAATGCCTGCTATCTAGAAGTCAAGATGTCTGACATCCAGAGTGTTACTAGGTCAGCATTCTAACGTTCTGAGTGATTCTGGGTTCTAGAATAAATGGATGGCAGAGTTCTGGAATGTCAGGGTGTTCAAACTCAAGAATACTTGCGTGTCTGAACTCGAGAGTCATTCAATGTCCACATTCCGGATCACAGGGTGTCTGAATACCAGAAGCACCAAATGTCTGCATTCTAGAATCGGAATGTGGTAGAATTCTAGAATGCACAGCACGGCGGAATTCTAAAGTCCTAAAATGCCTGCTATCCGGAAGTTAAGGTGTCTGACATCCAGAATGGTACTACATCAGAATTATACCACTCTGAAACATTCTGGGATCTGGAATCAATGGACGGCTGAGTTCCAGAATGCAAGGGTGGCAAAACTCGAGAATCCTTGCGTGTCTGAACTCGAGAGTCATTCGATGTCCACATTCCAGAACTCCGGATGTCTGAATTATGGAAGCACCAAATGTCAGCATTCTAGAATCGGAAAGTGGCGGAATTCTAGAATGCACAGCACGGCGGAATTCGAAAGTCCTAAAATGCCTACTAGCCGAAAGTTAAGGTGTCTGATGACCAGAATGTTACTAGGTCAGCAGTCTACCGTTCTGAGAGATTCTGGGTTCTAGAATCAATGGATGGCAGAGTTCTGGAATGTCAGGGTGTCCAAACTCTAGAATCCTTGAGTGTTTGAACTCGAGAGTCATTCAATTTCCATATTCAGGGTCACAGGGTGTCTGAATTCCAGAAGCACCAAATGTCTGCATTCTAGAATCGGAATGTGGCAGAATTCTAGAATGCACAGCACGGCAGAATTCTAAAGATGTAAAATGACTGATATTCGGAAGTTAAGGTGTCTGACATCCAGAATGTTACTAGGTCAGCATTCTACCGTTCTGAGAGATTCTGGGGTCTAGAATCAATGGACGGCAGAGTTCTGGAATGTCAGGGTGTCCAAACTCCAGAATCCTTCCGTGTCTGAACTCCTGAGTCATTCAATGTCCACATTCCGGATCACAGGGTGTCTGAATTCCAGAAGCACCAAATGTCTGCATTCTAGAATCGGAATGTGGCGGAGTTCTAGAATGCACAGCACGGCGGAATTTGAAAGTCCTAAAATGCCTGCTATCGGGAAGTAAAGGTGTCTGACATCCAGAATGCTACCAGGTCAGAATTACACCATTCTGAAAGATTCTGGGATCTAGAATCAATGGACGGCTGAGTTCCAGAATGTCAGGTTGGCAAAACTCTAGAATCCTTGCGTGTCTGAACTCGAGAGTCATTCAATGTCCACATTCCAGAACTCTGGATGCCTGAATTATAGAAGCACCAAATGACTGCATTCTAGCATCGGAATGTGGCGGAATTCTAGCATGCACAGCACTGCGGAATTCTAAAGTCCTAAAATGCCTACTAGCCGAAAGTCAAGGTGTCTGATGACCAGAATGTTACTTGTTCAGCATTCTACCGTTCTGAGAGATTCTGGGTTCTAGAATCAATGGATGGCAGAGTTCTGGAATGTCAGGGTGTCCAAACTCTAGAATCCTTGAGTGTTTGAACTCGAGAGTCATTCAATTTCCATATTCCGGGTCACAGGGTGACTGAATTCCAGAAGCACCAAATGTCTGCATTCCAGAATCGGAATGTGGCGGAATTCTAGAATGCACAGCACGGCGGAAATCGAACGTCCTAAAATGCCTGCTATCCGGAAGTTAAGGTGTCTGACATCCAGAATGCTACCACGTCAGAATTATACCATTCTCAAACATTCTGGGATCTAGAATCAATGGACGGCTGAGTTCCAGAATGTCAGGTTGGCAAAACTCTAGAATCATTGCGTGTCTGAACTCGAGAGTCATTCAATGTCCACATTCCAGAACTCTGGATGTCTGAATTATAGAAGCCCCAAATGTCTGCATTCTAGGATCGGAATGTGGCGGAATTCTAGAATGCACAGCACGGCTGAATTCTAAAGTCCTAAAATGCCTGGTATCCAGAAGTTAAGGTGTCTGACATCCAGAATGTTACTAGGTCAGCATTCTACCGTTCTGAGAGATTCTGGGTTCTAGAATCAATGGATGGCAGAGTTCTGGAATGTCAGGGTGTTCAAACTCAAGAATACTTGCGTGTCTGAACTCGAGAGTCATTCAATGTCCACATTCCACATCACAGGGTGTCTGAATTCCAGAAGCAACAAATGACTGCATTCTAGAATCGGAATGTGGCGGAATTCTAGAATGCACAGCACGGCGGAATTCGAAAGTCCTAAAATGCCTGCTATCCGGAAGTTAAGGTGTCTGACATCCAGAATGCTACCACGTCAGAATTATACCATTCTGAAAGATTCTCGGATCTAGAATCAATGGACGGCTGAGTTCCAGAATGTCAGGGTTTCCAAACCGTAGAATCCTTGCATGTCTGAACTCGAGAGTCATTCAATATCCACATTCCAGGACTCTGGATGCCTGAAATATAGAAGCACCAAATGTCTGCATTCTAGAATCGGAATGTGTTAGAATTCTAGAATGCACAGCACGACAGAATTCTAAAGTCCTAAAATGCCTGCTATTCGGAAGTTAAGGTGTCTGACATCCAGAATGTTACTAGGTCAGCATTCTACCATTCTGAAAGATTCTGGGTTCTAGAATCAATGGACGGCAGAGTTCTGGAATATCAGGGTGTCCAAACTCTAGAATCCTTCCGTGTCTGAACTCGTGAGTCATTCAATGTCCACATTCCGGATCACAGGGTGTCTGAATTCCAGAAGCACCAAATGTCTGCATTCTAGAATCGGAATGTGGCAGAATTCTAGAATGCACAGCACGGCGGAATTCGAAAGTCCTAAAATGCCTGCGATCGGGAAGTTAAGGTGTCTGACATCCAGAATGCTACCACGTCAGAATTATACCATTCTGAAAGATTCTGGGATCTAGAATCAATGGACGGCTGAGTTCCAGAATGTCAGGGTAGCAAAACTCTAGAATCCTTGCGTGTCTGAACTCGAGAGTCATTCAATGTCCACATTCCAGAACTCTGGATGTCTGAATTATAGAAACACCAAATGTCTGCATTCTAGAATCGGAATGTGGCGGAATTCTAGAATGCACAGCACGGCGGAATTCTAAAATCCTAAAATGACTGCTATCCGGAAGTTAAGGTGTCTGACATCAAGAATGCTACCAAGTCAGAATTACACCATTCTGAAAGATTCTGGGATCTAGAATCAATGGACGGCTGAGTTCCAGAATGTCAGGTTGGCAAAACTCTAGAATCCTTGCGTGTCTGAACTCGAGAGTCATTCAATGTCCACATTCCAGAACTCTGGATGTCTGAATTATAGAAGCACCAAATGTCTGCATTCTAGAATCGGAATGTGGCGGAATTCTAGAATGCACAGCACGGCGGAATTCTAAAGTCCTAAAATGCCTACTAGCCGAAAGTTAAGGTGTCTGATGACCAGAATGTTACTAGGTCAGCATTCTAACGTTCTGAGAGATTCTGGGTTCTAGAATCAATGGACGGCACAGTTCTGGAATGTCAGGGTGTCCAAACTCTAGAATCCTACAGTGTTTGAACTCGAGAGTCATTCAATTTCCATATACCGGGTCACAGGGTGACTGAATTCCAGAATCACCAAATGTCTGCATTCTAGAATCGGAATGTGGCGGAATTCTAGAATGCACAGCACGGCGGAATTCTAAAGTCCTAAAATGCCTACTAGCCGAAAGTTAAGGTGTCTGATGACCAGAATGTTACTAGGTCAGCATTCTACCGTTCTGAGAGATTCTGTGTTCTAGAATCAATGGACGGCAGAGTTCTGGAATATCAGGGTGTCCAAACTCTAGAATCCTTCAATGTTTGAATTCGAGAGTCATTCAATTTCCATATTCCGGGTCACAGGGTGACTGAATTCCAGAAGCACCAAATGTCTGCATTCTAGAATCGGAATGTGGCGGAATTCTAGAATGCACAGCATGGCGGAATTCGAAAGTCCTAAAATGCCTGCTATCCGGAAGTTAAGGTGTCTGACATCCACAATGCTACCACGTCAGAGTTATACCATTCTCAAAGATTCTGGGATCTAGAATCAATGGACGGCTGAGTTCCAGAATGTCAGGGTTTCCAAACCCTAGAATCCTTGCATGTCTGAACTCGAGAGTCATTCAATATCCACATTCCAGGACTCTGGATGCCTGAAATATAGAAGCACCAAATGTCTGCATTCTAGAATCGGAATGTGGTAGAATTCTAGAATGCACAGCACGACAGAATTCTAAAGTCCTAAAATGCCTGCTATTCCGAAGTTAAGGTGTCTGACATCCAGAATGTTCCTAGGTCAGCATTCTACCATTCTGAGAGATTCTGGGTTCTAGAATCAATGGACGGCAGAGTTCTGGAATGTCAGGCTGTCCAAACTCTAGAATCCTTCCGTGTCTGAACTCGTGAGTCATTCAATGTCCACATTCCGTATCACAGGGTGTCTGAATTCCAGAAGCACCAAATGTCTGCATTCTAGAATCGGAATGTGGCAGAATTCTAGAATGCACATCACGGCGGAATACGAAAGTCCTAAAATGCCTGCTATCGGGAAGTTAAGGTGTCTGACATCCAGAATGCTACCACGTCAGAATTATACCATACTGAAAGATTCTGGGATCTAGAATCAATGGACGGCTGAGTTCCAGAATGTCAGGGTGTCAAAACTCTAGAATCCTTGCGTGTCTGAACTCGAGAGTCATTCAATGTCCACATTCCAGAACTCTGGATGTCTGCATTATAGAAGCACCAAATGTCTGCATTGTAGAATCGGAATGTGGCGGAATTCTAGAATGCACAGCAAGGCGGAATTCTAACATCCTAAAATGCCAGCTATCCGGAAGTTAAGGTGTCTGACATCAAGAATGCTACCAAGTCAGAATTATACCATTCTGAAAGATTCTGGGATCTAGAATCAATGGACGGCTGAGTTCCAGAATGTCAGGTTGGGAAAATTCTAGAATCCTTGCGTGTCTGAACTCGAGAGTCATTCAATGTCCACATTCCAGAACTCTGGATGTCTGAATTATAGAAGCACCAAATGTCTGCATTCTAGAATCGGAATGTGGCGGAATTCTAGAATGCACAGCACCACGCCAATTCTAAAGTCCTAAAATGCCTTCTATCCGGAAGTTAATGTGTCTGACATCAAGAATGCTACCAAGTCAGAATGATACCATTCTGAAAGATTCTGGGATCTAGAATCAATGGATGGCTGAGTTCCAGAATGTCAGGGTGGCAAAAATCTAGAATCCTTGTGTGTCTGAACTCGAGAGTCATTCAATGTCCACATTCCAGAACTCTGGATGTCTGAATTATAGAAGCACCAAATGTCTGCATTCTAGAATCGGAATGTGGCGGAATTCTAGAATGCACAGCACGGCGGAATTCTAAAGTCCTAAAATGCCTGCTATCCGGAAGGTAAGGTGTCTGACATCAAGAATGCTACCAAGTCAGAATTATACCATTCTGAAAGATTCTGGGATCTAGAATCAATGGACGGCTGAGTTCCGGAATGTCAGGGTGGCAAAACTCTAGAATCCTTGCGTGTCTGAACTCGAGAGTCATTCAATGTCCACATTCCAGAACTCTGGATGTCTGAATTATAGAAGCACCAAATGTCTGCATTCTAGAATCGGAATGTGGCGGAATTCTAGAATGCACAGCACGGCGGAATTCTAAAGTCCTAAAATGCCTACTAGCCGAAAGTTAAGGTGTCTGATGACCAGTGTGTTACTAGGTCAGCATTCTACCGTTCTGAGAGATTCTGGTTTCTAGAATCAATGGACGGCAGAGATCTGGAATGTCAGGGTGTCCAAACTCTAGAATCCTTGCGTGTCTGAACTCGAGAGTCATTCATTGTCCACATTCCGGATCACAGAGTGTCTGAATTCCAGAAGCACCAAATGTCTGCATTCTAGAATCGGAATGTGGTAGAATTCTAGAATGCACAGCACGGCGGAATTCTAAAGTCCTAAAATGCCTGCTATCCGGAAGTTAAGGTGTCTGACATCCAGAATGGTACCACATCAGACTTATACCATTCTGAAACATTCTGGGATCTAGAATCAATGGACAGCTGAGTTCCAGAATGTCAGGGTGGCAAAACTCTAGAATCCTGGCGTGTCTGAACTCGAGAGTCATTCAATGTCCACATTCCAGAACTCTGGATGTCTGAATTATAGAAGCACCAAATGTCTGCATTCTAGAATCAGAATGTGGCGGAAATCTAGAATGCACAGCACGGCGGAATTCTAAAGTCCTAAAATGCCTGCTATCTGGAAGTTAAGGTGTCTGAAATCCAGAATGTTACCAAGTCAGAATTATAACATTCTGAAACATTCTGGGATCTAGAATCAATGGACGGCTGAGTTCCAGAATGCAAGGGTGGCAAAACTCTAGAATCCTTGCGTGTCTGGACTCGAGAGTCATTCAATGTCCACATTCCAGAGCTCTGGATGTCTGAAATATAGAAGCACCAAATGTGTGCATTCTAGAATCGGAATGTGGCGGAATTCTAGAATGCACATCCCAGCGGAATTTTAAAGTCCTAAAATGCCTGCTATACGGAAGTCAAGGTGTCTGACATCCAGAATGTTACTAAGTCAGCGTTCTACCGTTCTGAGAGATTCTGGGTTCTAGAATCAATGGATGGCAGAGTTCTGGAATGTCAGGGTGTTCAAACTCAAGAATACTTGCGTGTCTGAACTCGAGAGTCTTTCAATGTCCACATTCCGCATCACAGGGTGTCTGAATTCCAGAAGCACCAAATGTCTGCATTCTAGAATCGGAATGTGGCAGAATTCTAGAATGCACAGCACGGCGGAATTCGAAAGTCCTAAAATGCCTGCTATCCGGAAGTTAAGGTGTCTGACATCCACAATGCTACCACGTCAGAATTATACCATTCTGAAAGATTCTGGGATCTAGAATCAATGGACGGCTGAGTTCCAGAATGTCAGGGTTTCCAAACCCTAGAATCCTTGCATGTCTGAACTCGAGAGTCATTCAATATCCACATTCCAGGACTCTGGATGCCTGAAATATAGAAGCACCAAATGTCTGCATTCTAGAATCGGAATGTGGTAGAATTCTAGAATGCACAGCACGACAGAATTCTAAAGTCCTAAAATGCCTGCTATTCGGAAGTTAAGGTGTCTGACATCCAGAATGTTACTAAGTCAGCATTCTACCATTCTGAGAGATTCTGGGTTCTAGAATCAATGGACGGCAGAGTTCTGGAATGTCAGGGTGTCCAAACTCTAGAATCCTTCCGTGTCTGAACTCGTGAGTCATTCAATGTCCACATTCCGGATCACAGCGTGTCTGAATTCCAGAAGCACCAAATGTCTGCATTCTAGAATCGGAATGTGGCAGAATTCTAGAATGCACAGCACGGCGGAATTCGAAAGTCCTAAAATGCCTGCGATCGGGAAGTTAAGGTGTCTGACATCCAGAATGCTACCACGTCAGAATTATACCATTCTGAAAGATTCTGGGATCTAGAATCAATGGACGGCTGAGTTCCAGAATGTCAGGGTGGCAAAACTCTAGAATCCTTGCGTGTCTGAACTCGAGAGTCATTCAATGTCCACATTCCAGAACTCTGGATGTCTGAATTATGGAAGCACCAAATGTCTGCATTCTAGAATCGGAATGTGGCGGAATTCTAGAATGCACAGCACGGCGGAATTCTAATGTCCTAAAATGCCTACTAGCCGAAAGTTAAGGTGTCTGATGACCAGAATGTTACTAGGTCAGCATTCTAACGTTCTGAGAGATTCTGGGTTCTAGAATCAATGGACGGCAGAGTTCTGGAATGTCAGGGTGTCCAAACTCTAGAATCCTTCAGTGTTTGAACTCGAGAGTCATGCAATTTCCATATTCCGGGTCACAGGGTGACTGAATTCCAGAAGTACCAAATGTCTGCATTCTAGAATCGAAATGTGGCGGAATTCTAGAATGCACAGCACAGCGGAATTCTAAAGTCCTAAAATGCCTACTAGCCGAAAGTTAAGGTGTCTGATGACCAGAATGTTACTAGGTCAGCATTCTACCGTTCTGAGAGATTCTGGGTTCTAGAATCAATGGACGGCAGAGTTCTGGAATATCAGGGTGTCCAAACTCTAGAATCCTTCAGTGTTTGAACTCGAGTGTCATTCAATTTACATATTCCGGGTCACAGGGTGACTGAATTGCAGAAGCACCAAATGTCTGCATTCTAGAATCGGAATGTGGCGGAATTCTAGAATGCACAGCACGGCGGAATTCGAAAGTCCTAAAATGCCTGCTATCCGGACGTTAAGGTGTATGACATCCAGAATGCTACTACGTCAGAGTTATACCATTCTCAAAGATTCTGGGATCTAGAATCAATGGACGGCTGAGTTCCAGAATGTCAGGGTGGCAAAACTCTAGAATCCTTGCGTGTCTGAACTCGAGAGTCATTCAATGTCCACATTCCAGAACTCTGGATGTCTGTATTATAGAAGCACCAAATGTCTGCATTCTAGAATCGGAATGTGGCGGAATTCTAGAATGCACAGCACGGCGGAATTCGAAAGTCCTAAAATGCCTGCTATCCGGAAGATAAGGTGTCTGACATCAAGAATGCTACCACGTCAGAATTATACCATTCTGAAACATTCTGGGATCTAGAATTAGTGGACGTCTGAGTTCCAGAATGTCAGGGTGTCCTAACTCTAGAATCCTTGCATGTCTGAACTCGAGAGTCATTCAATATCCACATTCCAGGACTCTGGATGTCTGAAATATAGAAGCACCAAATGTCTGCATTCTAGAATCGGAATGTGGTAGAATTCTAGAATGCACAGCACGACAGAATTCTAAAGTCCTAAAATGCCTGCTATTCGGAAGTTAAGGTGTCTGACATCCAGAATGTTACTAGGTCAGCATTCTACCGTTCTGAGGGATTCTGGGTTCTAGTATCAATGGACGGCAGAGTTCTGGAATGTCAGGGTGTCCAAACTCTAGAATACTTCCGTGTCTGAACTCGTGAGTCATTCAATGTCCACATTCCGGATCACAGGGTGTCTGAATTCCAGAAGCACCAAATGTCTGCATTCTAGAATCGGAATGTGGCGGAATTCTAGAATGCACATCACGGCGGAATTCGAAAGTCGTAAAATGCCTGCTATCGGGAAGTTAAGGTGTCTGACATCCAGAATGCTACCACGTCAGAATTATACCATTCTGAAAGATTCTGGGATCTAGAATCAATGGACGGCTGAGTTCCAGAATGTCAGGGTGGCAAAACTCTAGAATCCTTGCGTGTCTGAACTCGAGAGTCATTCAATGTCCACATTCCAGAACTCTGGATGTCTTCATTATAGAAGCACCAAATGTCTGCATTGTAGAATCGGAATGTGGCGGAATTCTAGAATGCACAGCAAGGCGGAATTCTAACATCCTAAAATGCCAGCTATCCGGAAGTTAAGGTGTCTGACATCAAGAATGCTACCAAGTCAGAATTATACCATTCTGAAAGATTCTGGGATGTAGAATCAATGGACGGCTGAGTTCCAGAATGTCAGGTTGTAAAAATTCTAGAATCCTTGCGTGTCTGAACTCGAGAGTCATTCAATGTCCACATTCCACAACTCTGGATGTCTGAATTATAGAAGCACCAAATGTCTGCATTCTAGAATCGGAATGTGGCGGAATTCTAGAATGCACAGCACCACGCCAATTCTAAAGTCCTAAAATGCCTGCTATCCGGAAGTTAATGTGTCTGACATCAAGAATGCTACCAAGTCAGAATTATACCATTCTGAAAGATTCTGGGATCTAGAACCAATGGATGGCTGAGCTCCAGAATGTCAGGGTGGCAAAATTCTAGAATCCTTGTGTGTCTGAACTCGAGAGTTATTCAATGTCCACATTCCAGAACTCTGGATGTCTGAATTATAGAAGAACCAAATGTCTGCATTCTAGAATCGGAATGTGGCGGAATTCTAGAATGCACAGCACGGCGGAATTCTAAAGTCCTAAAATGCCTGCTATCCGGAAGGTAAGGTGTCTGACATCAAGAATGCTACCAAGTCAGAATTATACCATTCTGAAAGATTCTGGGATCTAGAATCAATGGACGGCTGAGTTCCAGAATGTCAGGGTGGCAAAAATCTAGAATCCTTGCGTGTCTGAACTCGAGAGTCATTCAATGTCCACATTCCAGAACTCTGGATGTCTGAATTATAGAAGCACCAAATGTCTGCATTCTAGAATCGGAATGTGGCGGAATTCTAGAATGCACAGCACGGTGGAATTCTAAAGTCCTAAAATGCCTACTAGCCGAAAGTTAAGGTGTCTGATGACCAGTATGTTACTAGGTCAGCATTCTACCGTTCTGAGAGATTCTGGGTTCTAGAATCAATGGACGGCAGAGATCTGGAATGTCAGGGTGTTCAAACTCTAGAATCCTTGCGTGTCTGAACTCGAGAGTCATTCAATGTCCACATTCCGGATCACAGAGTGTCTGAATTCCAGAAGCACCAAATGTCTGCATTCTAGAATCGGAATGTGGTAGAATTCTAGAATGCACAGCACGGTGGAATTCTAAAGTCCTAAAATGCCTGCTATCCGGAAGTTAAGGTGTCTGACATCCAGAATGGTACCACATCAGAGTTATACCATTCTGATACATTCTGGGATCTAGAATCAATGGACAGCTGAGTTCCAGAATGTCAGGGTGGCAAAACTCTAGAATCCTGGCGTGTCTGAACTCGAGAGTCATTCAATGTCCACATTCCAGAACTCTGGATGTCTGAATTATAGAAGCACCAAATGTCTGCATTCTAGAATCAGAATGTGGCGGAATTCTACAATGCACAGCACGGCGGAATTCTAAAGTCCTAAAATGCCTGCTATCTGGAAGTTAAGGTGTCTGACATCCAGAATGTTACCAAGTCAGAATTATAACATTCTGAAACATTCTGGGATCTAGAATCAATGGACGGCTGAGTTCCAGAATGCAAGGGTGGCAAAACTCTAGAATCCTTGCGTGTCTGAACTCGAGAGTCATTCAATGTCCACATTCCAGAGCTCTGGATGTCTGAAATATAGAAGCACCAAATGTCTTCATTCTAGAATCGGAATGTGGCGGAATTCTAGAATGCACATCACAGCGGAATTTTAAAGTCCTAAAATGCCTGCTATCCGGAAGTTAAGGTGTCTGACATATACAATGCTACCACGTCAGAATTATACCATTCTGAAAGATTCTGGGATCTAGAATCAATGGACGGCTGAGTTCCAGAATGTCAGGGTTTCCAAACCCTAGAATCCTTGCATGTCTGAACTCGAGAGTCATTCAATATCCACATTCCAGGACTCTGGATGCCTGAAATATAGAAGCACCAAATGTCCGCATTCTAGAATCGGAATGTGGTAGAATTCTAGAATGCAGAGCACGACAGAATTCTAAAGTCCTATAATGTCTGCTATTCGGAAGTTAAGGTGTCTGACATCCAGAATGTTACTAGGTCAGCATTCTACCGTTCTGAGAGATTCTGGGTTCTAGAATCAATGGACGGCAGAGTTCTGGAATGTCAGGGTGTCCAAACTCTAGAATTCTTCCGTGTCTGAACTCGTGAGTCATTCAATGTCCACATTCCGTATCACAGGGTGTCTGAATTCCAGAAGCACCAAATGTCTGCATTCTAGAATCGGAATGTGGCAGAATTCTAGAATGCACAGCACGGCGGAATTCGAAAGTCCTAAAATGCCTGCGATCGGGAAGTTAAGGTGTCTGACATCCAGAATGCTACCACGTCAGAATTATACCATTCTGAAAGATTCTGGGATCTAGAATCAATGGACGGCTGAGTTCCAGAATGTCAGGGTGGCAAAACTCTAGAATCCTGGCGTGTCTGAACTCGAGAGTCATTCAATGTCCACATTCCAGAACTCTGGATGTCTGAATTATAGAAGCACCAAATGTCTGCATTCTAGAATCGGAATGTGGCGGAATTCTAGAATGCACAGCACGGCGGAATTCTAAAACCCTAAAATGACTGCTATCCGGAAGTTAAGGTGTCTGACATCAAGAAAGCTACCAAGTCAGAATTACACCATTCTGAAAGATTCTGGGATCTAGAATCAATGGACGGCTGAGTTCCAGAATGTCAGGTTGGCAAAACTCTAGAATCCTTGCGTGTCTGAACTCGAGAGTCATTCAATGTCCACATTCCAGAACTCTGGATGTCTGAATTATAGAAGCACCAAATGTCTGCATTCTAGAATCGGAATGTGGCGGAATTCTAGAATGCACAGCACGGCGGAATTCTAACATCCTAAAATGCCAGCTATCCGGAAGTTAAGGTGTCTGACATCAAGAATGCTACCAAGTCAGAATTATACCATTCTGAAAGATTCTGGGATCTAGAATCAATGGACGGCTGAGTTCCAGAATGTCAGGTTGGGAAAATTCTAGAATCCTTGCGTGTCTGAACTCGAGAGTCATTCAATGTCCACATTCCAGAACTCTGGATGTCTGAATTATAGAAGCACCAAATGTCTGCATTCTAGAATCGGAATGTGGCGGAATTCTAGAATGCACAGCACCACGCCAATTCTAAAGTCCTAAAATGCCTTCTATCCGGAAGTTAATGTGTCTGACATCAAGAATGCTACCAAGTCAGAATGATACCATTCTGAAAGATTCTGGGATCTAGAATCAATGGATGGCTGAGTTCCAGAATGTCAGGGTGGCAAAAATCTAGAATCCTTGTGTGTCTGAACTCGAGAGTCATTCAATGTCCACATTCCAGAACTCTGGATGTCTGAATTATAGAAGCACCAAATGTCTGCATTCTAGAATCGGAATGTGGCGGAATTCTAGAATGCACAGCACGGCGGAATTCTAAAGTCCTAAAATGCCTGCTATCCGGAAGGTAAGGTGTCTGACATCAAGAATGCTACCAAGTCAGAATTATACCATTCTGAAAGATTCTGGGATCTAGAATCAATGGACGGCTGAGTTCCGGAATGTCAGGGTGGCAAAACTCTAGAATCCTTGCGTGTCTGAACTCGAGAGTCATTCAATGTCCACATTCCAGAACTCTGGATGTCTGAATTATAGAAGCACCAAATGTCTGCATTCTAGAATCGGAATGTGGCGGAATTCTAGAATGCACAGCACGGCGGAATTCTAAAGTCCTAAAATGCCTACTAGCCGAAAGTTAAGGTGTCTGATGACCAGTGTGTTACTAGGTCAGCATTCTACCGTTCTGAGAGATTCTGGTTTCTAGAATCAATGGACGGCAGAGATCTGGAATGTCAGGGTGTCCAAACTCTAGAATCCTTGCGTGTCTGAACTCGAGAGTCATTCATTGTCCACATTCCGGATCACAGAGTGTCTGAATTCCAGAAGCACCAAATGTCTGCATTCTAGAATCGGAATGTGGTAGAATTCTAGAATGCACAGCACGGCGGAATTCTAAAGTCCTAAAATGCCTGCTATCCGGAAGTTAAGGTGTCTGACATCCAGAATGGTACCACATCAGACTTATACCATTCTGAAACATTCTGGGATCTAGAATCAATGGACAGCTGAGTTCCAGAATGTCAGGGTGGCAAAACTCTAGAATCCTGGCGTGTCTGAACTCGAGAGTCATTCAATGTCCACATTCCAGAACTCTGGATGTCTGAATTATAGAAGCACCAAATGTCTGCATTCTAGAATCAGAATGTGGCGGAAATCTAGAATGCACAGCACGGCGGAATTCTAAAGTCCTAAAATGCCTGCTATCTGGAAGTTAAGGTGTCTGAAATCCAGAATGTTACCAAGTCAGAATTATAACATTCTGAAACATTCTGGGATCTAGAATCAATGGACGGCTGAGTTCCAGAATGCAAGGGTGGCAAAACTCTAGAATCCTTGCGTGTCTGGACTCGAGAGTCATTCAATGTCCACATTCCAGAGCTCTGGATGTCTGAAATATAGAAGCACCAAATGTGTGCATTCTAGAATCGGAATGTGGCGGAATTCTAGAATGCACATCCCAGCGGAATTTTAAAGTCCTAAAATGCCTGCTATACGGAAGTCAAGGTGTCTGACATCCAGAATGTTACTAAGTCAGCGTTCTACCGTTCTGAGAGATTCTGGGTTCTAGAATCAATGGATGGCAGAGTTCTGGAATGTCAGGGTGTTCAAACTCAAGAATACTTGCGTGTCTGAACTCGAGAGTCTTTCAATGTCCACATTCCGCATCACAGGGTGTCTGAATTCCAGAAGCACCAAATGTCTGCATTCTAGAATCGGAATGTGGCAGAATTCTAGAATGCACAGCACGGCGGAATTCGAAAGTCCTAAAATGCCTGCTATCCGGAAGTTAAGGTGTCTGACATCCACAATGCTACCACGTCAGAATTATACCATTCTGAAAGATTCTGGGATCTAGAATCAATGGACGGCTGAGTTCCAGAATGTCAGGGTTTCCAAACCCTAGAATCCTTGCATGTCTGAACTCGAGAGTCATTCAATATCCACATTCCAGGACTCTGGATGCCTGAAATATAGAAGCACCAAATGTCTGCATTCTAGAATCGGAATGTGGTAGAATTCTAGAATGCACAGCACGACAGAATTCTAAAGTCCTAAAATGCCTGCTATTCGGAAGTTAAGGTGTCTGACATCCAGAATGTTACTAAGTCAGCATTCTACCATTCTGAGAGATTCTGGGTTCTAGAATCAATGGACGGCAGAGTTCTGGAATGTCAGGGTGTCCAAACTCTAGAATCCTTCCGTGTCTGAACTCGTGAGTCATTCAATGTCCACATTCCGGATCACAGCGTGTCTGAATTCCAGAAGCACCAAATGTCTGCATTCTAGAATCGGAATGTGGCAGAATTCTAGAATGCACAGCACGGCGGAATTCGAAAGTCCTAAAATGCCTGCGATCGGGAAGTTAAGGTGTCTGACATCCAGAATGCTACCACGTCAGAATTATACCATTCTGAAAGATTCTGGGATCTAGAATCAATGGACGGCTGAGTTCCAGAATGTCAGGGTGGCAAAACTCTAGAATCCTTGCGTGTCTGAACTCGAGAGTCATTCAATGTCCACATTCCAGAACTCTGGATGTCTGAATTATGGAAGCACCAAATGTCTGCATTCTAGAATCGGAATGTGGCGGAATTCTAGAATGCACAGCACGGCGGAATTCTAATGTCCTAAAATGCCTACTAGCCGAAAGTTAAGGTGTCTGATGACCAGAATGTTACTAGGTCAGCATTCTAACGTTCTGAGAGATTCTGGGTTCTAGAATCAATGGACGGCAGAGTTCTGGAATGTCAGGGTGTCCAAACTCTAGAATCCTTCAGTGTTTGAACTCGAGAGTCATGCAATTTCCATATTCCGGGTCACAGGGTGACTGAATTCCAGAAGTACCAAATGTCTGCATTCTAGAATCGAAATGTGGCGGAATTCTAGAATGCACAGCACAGCGGAATTCTAAAGTCCTAAAATGCCTACTAGCCGAAAGTTAAGGTGTCTGATGACCAGAATGTTACTAGGTCAGCATTCTACCGTTCTGAGAGATTCTGGGTTCTAGAATCAATGGACGGCAGAGTTCTGGAATATCAGGGTGTCCAAACTCTAGAATCCTTCAGTGTTTGAACTCGAGTGTCATTCAATTTACATATTCCGGGTCACAGGGTGACTGAATTGCAGAAGCACCAAATGTCTGCATTCTAGAATCGGAATGTGGCGGAATTCTAGAATGCACAGCACGGCGGAATTCGAAAGTCCTAAAATGCCTGCTATCCGGACGTTAAGGTGTATGACATCCAGAATGCTACTACGTCAGAGTTATACCATTCTCAAAGATTCTGGGATCTAGAATCAATGGACGGCTGAGTTCCAGAATGTCAGGGTGGCAAAACTCTAGAATCCTTGCGTGTCTGAACTCGAGAGTCATTCAATGTCCACATTCCAGAACTCTGGATGTCTGTATTATAGAAGCACCAAATGTCTGCATTCTAGAATCGGAATGTGGCGGAATTCTAGAATGCACAGCACGGCGGAATTCGAAAGTCCTAAAATGCCTGCTATCCGGAAGATAAGGTGTCTGACATCAAGAATGCTACCACGTCAGAATTATACCATTCTGAAACATTCTGGGATCTAGAATTAGTGGACGTCTGAGTTCCAGAATGTCAGGGTGTCCTAACTCTAGAATCCTTGCATGTCTGAACTCGAGAGTCATTCAATATCCACATTCCAGGACTCTGGATGTCTGAAATATAGAAGCACCAAATGTCTGCATTCTAGAATCGGAATGTGGTAGAATTCTAGAATGCACAGCACGACAGAATTCTAAAGTCCTAAAATGCCTGCTATTCGGAAGTTAAGGTGTCTGACATCCAGAATGTTACTAGGTCAGCATTCTACCGTTCTGAGGGATTCTGGGTTCTAGTATCAATGGACGGCAGAGTTCTGGAATGTCAGGGTGTCCAAACTCTAGAATACTTCCGTGTCTGAACTCGTGAGTCATTCAATGTCCACATTCCGGATCACAGGGTGTCTGAATTCCAGAAGCACCAAATGTCTGCATTCTAGAATCGGAATGTGGCGGAATTCTAGAATGCACATCACGGCGGAATTCGAAAGTCGTAAAATGCCTGCTATCGGGAAGTTAAGGTGTCTGACATCCAGAATGCTACCACGTCAGAATTATACCATTCTGAAAGATTCTGGGATCTAGAATCAATGGACGGCTGAGTTCCAGAATGTCAGGGTGGCAAAACTCTAGAATCCTTGCGTGTCTGAACTCGAGAGTCATTCAATGTCCACATTCCAGAACTCTGGATGTCTTCATTATAGAAGCACCAAATGTCTGCATTGTAGAATCGGAATGTGGCGGAATTCTAGAATGCACAGCAAGGCGGAATTCTAACATCCTAAAATGCCAGCTATCCGGAAGTTAAGGTGTCTGACATCAAGAATGCTACCAAGTCAGAATTATACCATTCTGAAAGATTCTGGGATGTAGAATCAATGGACGGCTGAGTTCCAGAATGTCAGGTTGTAAAAATTCTAGAATCCTTGCGTGTCTGAACTCGAGAGTCATTCAATGTCCACATTCCACAACTCTGGATGTCTGAATTATAGAAGCACCAAATGTCTGCATTCTAGAATCGGAATGTGGCGGAATTCTAGAATGCACAGCACCACGCCAATTCTAAAGTCCTAAAATGCCTGCTATCCGGAAGTTAATGTGTCTGACATCAAGAATGCTACCAAGTCAGAATTATACCATTCTGAAAGATTCTGGGATCTAGAACCAATGGATGGCTGAGCTCCAGAATGTCAGGGTGGCAAAATTCTAGAATCCTTGTGTGTCTGAACTCGAGAGTTATTCAATGTCCACATTCCAGAACTCTGGATGTCTGAATTATAGAAGAACCAAATGTCTGCATTCTAGAATCGGAATGTGGCGGAATTCTAGAATGCACAGCACGGCGGAATTCTAAAGTCCTAAAATGCCTGCTATCCGGAAGGTAAGGTGTCTGACATCAAGAATGCTACCAAGTCAGAATTATACCATTCTGAAAGATTCTGGGATCTAGAATCAATGGACGGCTGAGTTCCAGAATGTCAGGGTGGCAAAAATCTAGAATCCTTGCGTGTCTGAACTCGAGAGTCATTCAATGTCCACATTCCAGAACTCTGGATGTCTGAATTATAGAAGCACCAAATGTCTGCATTCTAGAATCGGAATGTGGCGGAATTCTAGAATGCACAGCACGGTGGAATTCTAAAGTCCTAAAATGCCTACTAGCCGAAAGTTAAGGTGTCTGATGACCAGTATGTTACTAGGTCAGCATTCTACCGTTCTGAGAGATTCTGGGTTCTAGAATCAATGGACGGCAGAGATCTGGAATGTCAGGGTGTTCAAACTCTAGAATCCTTGCGTGTCTGAACTCGAGAGTCATTCAATGTCCACATTCCGGATCACAGAGTGTCTGAATTCCAGAAGCACCAAATGTCTGCATTCTAGAATCGGAATGTGGTAGAATTCTAGAATGCACAGCACGGTGGAATTCTAAAGTCCTAAAATGCCTGCTATCCGGAAGTTAAGGTGTCTGACATCCAGAATGGTACCACATCAGAGTTATACCATTCTGATACATTCTGGGATCTAGAATCAATGGACAGCTGAGTTCCAGAATGTCAGGGTGGCAAAACTCTAGAATCCTGGCGTGTCTGAACTCGAGAGTCATTCAATGTCCACATTCCAGAACTCTGGATGTCTGAATTATAGAAGCACCAAATGTCTGCATTCTAGAATCAGAATGTGGCGGAATTCTACAATGCACAGCACGGCGGAATTCTAAAGTCCTAAAATGCCTGCTATCTGGAAGTTAAGGTGTCTGACATCCAGAATGTTACCAAGTCAGAATTATAACATTCTGAAACATTCTGGGATCTAGAATCAATGGACGGCTGAGTTCCAGAATGCAAGGGTGGCAAAACTCTAGAATCCTTGCGTGTCTGAACTCGAGAGTCATTCAATGTCCACATTCCAGAGCTCTGGATGTCTGAAATATAGAAGCACCAAATGTCTTCATTCTAGAATCGGAATGTGGCGGAATTCTAGAATGCACATCACAGCGGAATTTTAAAGTCCTAAAATGCCTGCTATCCGGAAGTTAAGGTGTCTGACATATACAATGCTACCACGTCAGAATTATACCATTCTGAAAGATTCTGGGATCTAGAATCAATGGACGGCTGAGTTCCAGAATGTCAGGGTTTCCAAACCCTAGAATCCTTGCATGTCTGAACTCGAGAGTCATTCAATATCCACATTCCAGGACTCTGGATGCCTGAAATATAGAAGCACCAAATGTCCGCATTCTAGAATCGGAATGTGGTAGAATTCTAGAATGCAGAGCACGACAGAATTCTAAAGTCCTATAATGTCTGCTATTCGGAAGTTAAGGTGTCTGACATCCAGAATGTTACTAGGTCAGCATTCTACCGTTCTGAGAGATTCTGGGTTCTAGAATCAATGGACGGCAGAGTTCTGGAATGTCAGGGTGTCCAAACTCTAGAATTCTTCCGTGTCTGAACTCGTGAGTCATTCAATGTCCACATTCCGTATCACAGGGTGTCTGAATTCCAGAAGCACCAAATGTCTGCATTCTAGAATCGGAATGTGGCAGAATTCTAGAATGCACAGCACGGCGGAATTCGAAAGTCCTAAAATGCCTGCGATCGGGAAGTTAAGGTGTCTGACATCCAGAATGCTACCACGTCAGAATTATACCATTCTGAAAGATTCTGGGATCTAGAATCAATGGACGGCTGAGTTCCAGAATGTCAGGGTGGCAAAACTCTAGAATCCTGGCGTGTCTGAACTCGAGAGTCATTCAATGTCCACATTCCAGAACTCTGGATGTCTGAATTATAGAAGCACCAAATGTCTGCATTCTAGAATCGGAATGTGGC